>NC_011688.1:0-285032 GCF_000150955.2 Phaeodactylum tricornutum CCAP 1055/1
CCTAACCCTAACCCTAACCCTAACCCTAACCCTAACCCTAACCCTAACCCTAACCCTAACCCTAACCCTAACCCTAACCCTAACCCTAACCCTAACCCTAACCCTAACCCTAACCCTAACCCTAACCCTAACCCTAACCCTAACCCTAACCCTAACCCTAACCCTAACCCTAACCCTAACCCTAACCCTAACCCTAACCCTAACCCTAACCCTAACCCTAACCCTAACCCTAACCCTAACCCTAACCCTAACCCTAACCCTAACCCTAACCCTAACCCTTTACATCGTCTTCCTCCTTCCGGGAAGTCACACAGCAGCGGGCGAGTCTGTTGCAAATGAAGTACAAGATTTCGTAAAACGCTCCGAATTTCGCTCCAAATCAGCAACCTACATCATCACTAGTTTTGTCCGGTGGTAGTCAGGTATACCCGCAAAAGATGTCCGCGGTCGATGGAATTCTCATGCTGCATCGTAGCTGCAAGCATGATGCCGTCCGTGTAAACAGTATAGAAAAATTCGACGAAAAAATCCTGTAGAAGCTGTATCGACAGCAAGTTTTGTACTCCAGAGTCAGAAAACGGCTGTACGTATGGCCGACAAAGCCACGCAACGTAACGTGCTGACGCAAACGCAATTCGCAAAGAACAACAGAAAGCTGTATGCCGGACGTCGGCAAGTTAGGTATCCCAGAGGAGTAGCTCTAACCCTATTTGATATCCCAGAGGGAATACTTGATATCCCAGAGGAAGGATATGATATCCCAGAGGGAATACACGACACAAACAATTCGCGGAAGAACAGCTGACTGTGAATGTGAAAGCTGTATGCCGGACGTCAGCAAGTTAGGTATCCCAGAGGAGTAGCTCTAACCCTATTTGATATCCCAGAGGGAATACTTGATATCCCAGAGGAAGGATATGATATCCCAGAGGGAATACACGACACAAACAATTCGCGGAAGAACAGCTGACTGTGAACGTGAAAGCTGTACGCTGGACGTCAGCAAGTTAGGTATCCCAGAGGAGTAGCTCTAACCCTATTTGATATCCCAGAGGGAATACTTGATATCCCAGAGGAAGGATATGATATCCCAGAGGGAATACACGACACAAACAATTCGCGGAAGAACAGCTGACTGTGAAGGCTGTATGCTGGATGTCAGCAAGTTAGGTATCCCAGAGTAGTAGCTTTAACCTTATTTGATATCCCAGAGGGAAACCCTGATATCTCAGAGCAAAACCCTGCTATCCCAGAGGGATTACTTAGACATCCCAGAGGGAAACCCTGCTATCCCAGAGGAATTACTTAGGAAGAGTTTTTGGAAAAATTTATACAGCAAGGTATATAGTTACTACTCTGGGATACCCCTCCCCTTAGGGTGAGAGAAGCGTGTGCGGCCAACATCATTCGGATTGCTCATGAGAGTACCAAAACAAACTTAGCGGATTTGCTAACGAAGAATTTGGATGGTCATTGAATTCAAGAATTAGTTTCGAGGATCTTGTATTGACTTTATTTGGGTCCCTTGCTTCGGAAGAAGCATCATACCTCCCACCATGCGGAATTGCATTACAAGAGTGGGTTTCTGTGAGCGTTGTTACAACGTGGATATGATTTTTATATTTGTTTTTAAAGACGGTTGTTGATTTGGTTGTTGATCATGGATTTGGTCGTGATCCCAGGAGCTGGACGGATTGTTTGGTCACCTTATCATTCTGAGTTACGAATAATAATGTGAGGGGACTGAGCAAATCTAGTGGTAGTGGATCTGGTGATGTGACATCGGTAGTATGTCGCAACCCCTATAATTTAACCTTGTGTTGCGTATCATCACGTCCTGTATGGAATGTACTGTAAATATGGACCTACGTATCCACTACGGTGAGATTAACAGAATTGGACGTGAATAAGCCAGAAAATTTCAACAGAAACTAAACATCCACATATGCTGCGTACAATGGAAGGCAAATTGAAGATAACACCTGAAAAATTCACGACGCGAACAAGCCGTTTTTACCCGCAAGATTTTTTTCATGGTACGCAGTTGCAATGGTCAAAACAGAAGATGATGGTATGACCAAAACCACGTCCTAAAAATATTAACTGCGGGAACCGTGATCAATATTGTCCGGCTGGGAAGCAATTGGCTGTGTTTGTTTTGACATTGGTTGGGATGGTTGAGTTGGTGCTGTCTGTGGTGACAACAAGAACTGCAGTGATGACAACGAAAACAGCAGCGACGACAATGACGACGAGAACAGTGGCGACGGCGGCAGCAGCGCCAACAACAAACAACTTTGACAACAACAATGGCAAAACCAAATTTGTTGACCTGGGACAAAGTTAACCCTTTGTTGGCTGCAACTGCCCATGTGTGCTGTCAAAAGGCACAATGCAAGCGTGCCGTTCGGAGCGAACGAAGGGATTTTTAACAATGGAAAAGGCCGTCCTGCAATCGCAATGCAGGAAACGGAAGGCAATGATACCAAAGCCGTATCCTACAAATCAAGAATATGAACACTATTGATAGATATCCTTTCAATTGCGAAGGGATGACCGAAGTTGGTGTTGGTAATATTGGATCACTCTATCTGTGACAGCAGGAAGCCTTGCTTGGCTGCAGTAGCCCATGAGTTCTACTATCCGTCACAAACAACACTTTCCTTCTCTCTACCCATGATGGGAGTGACCAAGAAAGTTGCAGATGCAGGTAGTGTGGGGGGTTGAACAAGTAATGCCAAATAGAATCCACAATAGAAATTGAAGATAAAATAGACATCAATCAAAATGCAACCAACATGTGTTTAGAATGTCTACAGATACTACAAGCAAATTGAGAAAGCGTAACAAATTCTAATTTTAAAGAAGACTACTTGATGTTATTTCTGTAGAGCCCAGGCTATCAATAGGGCCAGCGCAACTGTTTTGTATCAATCAATTTGGTACGTCGTTTGCTTCTTGCTTGACCGTTGCTTGTTTTGTTTGCTCTCTTTCCTGAATATCCTACAAGGCAGCTAAATCTTGCTGTTGCGCTTCTTTGAACCATGGCCGATATCCTGCTCCCGGTGCGCCGCTTAGGAGTTTCTTGTAGAAGGATTTTACATTGTCTGCCCCATTCGGGGAAGCCACAGGAGCCAGCGGATCTGTTGCGAATGAAGCACCGGATTTCGTAAAACGCTCCGAATTACACTCCAAATCACCACACTGCATGATCACCAGTCTTCTCTGGTGTTAGCCTATCCTATCCGCAAAAAAGATCCGCGGTCAATGCTGTTTGCATGCTGCATTGTAGATGCACACATGGTGCCGTGAGTGTTTCTTCATCTGCTCGTAGCTTTAGCGACGGCAAGTCCAATTCGGCTGACAATGAGTGTCAGAATACGGTTGTACGTAAGCAACACAAAACAGAAACGCAATTTGCGGAAGAACAACTGACTGTGAAAGCTCTTTGCCAGACGTCAGCAAGTTATGTATCCCTGTGCAGTAACTATAACCCTATTTGATATCCCAGTGCAATTTGTTGATATCCCAGTGCAATTACTTATATAAAATGTGGTATCCCAGTGTAAAGATAAAATATTCATTCACGAACATTTTTAATACACCCGGATATCATTTTCCTTAGGGTTTGACAGTAAAAAAGATTTTATTGTATTAGACAAGAACTTTCACCCTCCGGGTTAGCCGAGAATGTTTACTTATGTTGTTTGACACTGAACCCAGAGGAATTACTTACAACATCGGACAGTGAACTGGGAGGGAATACTTATATGTCGCACTGTGAACTCAGAGGGAATATTTATATGTCGCACTGTGAACTCAGAGGGTTAACTTATGAGGAGTTTTTGGATAGATTTTATAAAAGTACTACTCTGGGTTCTCCCTCCCCTTAGTATTGTATGATTATACTACTCTGGGATCTCCCTCCCCTTAGGCACGGTGATACATCTGATTGTGATACCAAGGCCTTGAAGGATACAACACAGACCAATGGGGAGTGTCAAGGTATAGTACCATGTGACATGTCTCCTAATGATGTACGTCCTCTAGACATCAACAGGGTGAACAGCAGTTGAGTGTTCACAAGGGAGAAGTGAGTTCTATGGAAGTGAACTCGGTCTTATTGCATGGAGCCCCTAGATACAATGATGTATTGTGCGTTGGAGAGAATGCAACTGAACATGTTGTGTTCTGACGGTGGCAACGGAGTGGGACTGACAATACTTATTGCCTGGCTAACGGATGTAAATGGATGCGCTCCATTTCCCGCGGTATGCATGTTATGAAAGGTATTTCCGGTTCCACTATAAGTATATGTGAGCGTGCGCCATGGTATAAGGATACTATGGAAAAGAAAAGATATCTGGTTTTGTTTGAGTTTGTTCCTCAGGTTTTGTGGTTTCTTGGCAAATCAGAGGAGCAACAAGAACTAGTTTATAGCAATAATTCTTCAATAATTGTTTTATAAGTTCTTTGATCCATACTGCTAGTTTACGCATAGGTCCTTGTATCCGCTGCCTAACGCAAGAGGAGCGTTGCCAAAAAGTAGAGTTTTACAGTCCCTAAGTCCCTTAGGTGTATTGCCAGTTGTTTGTAATAATGCCCTCTCCTGTTTACCAGGCTCTAACAGCGCTTCTGTCCACATGGTGTACATTGGTGTATATTGTAGCAGCGTTGAATGACAAAAGGTTGGTAAATTTTATCACGGTGGAAATACGGATTGACTTCCTGGATTCCATTGAAAGATATGAAAGAATCAAATCCAGTTGACCTTGCCAAATATGTTGTTGCTAACAAGTTAGTCTATGAACCAGCTTTTGCCTGGTGGGTACCAGTCATGTTACAAAAATAAGAGAGTATCATTTCAGCGGTAAAGACCAGATATCAGAAAAGGACTCAAAAATTTGGTATTTGTATGCCAAAATCGGTCAAAGAGGCTCTCGAAATTGATCATGACACTAACCCTTATGTATGATTGGATGCAATCAAAAAGGAAATGAAGAACAGTATGCCAGCATGTAAAGTTCTCAAGCCCAATGCCCTTAAACTAGTTGGTCACACCTGGGTACCTTGTCATATGATTTTTGATATCAAAATGGACTTCACTTGCAAAGCCAGATTCGTCGCCGGGGGACACGTTACACATCTGCCGTGTTCAATTACTTATGCCAGTGTTGTTTCGCGAGACAGTGTTCAAATTGCTTTACTTATTGCAGCATTAAATGACTTGTCTGAAATAATATGATTGCATTGGCATTTGTGATGTCAATGCTTTTTAAGCTCTTCTTGAAAGAGACTGAGCACAGGGTATTGCACAGGACAGATAAGCTACCTATGTTGTTACAGTATTTTAATTGATGTAAGCAGTAACTTGGGTTAGAGTTTAGAGTAACTTTATACTGACTCTACATGAACCACGAAAAAATAGAGTTCAGCTAGTACTTTCAATGCGGAGAGTTCAAAACCCTTAATGCGGTTCAATGCGGTATTTGGGTACAAAACACCGCATCAAAGGCAGCCTGCTTATGAGCCATTAATTTCGAATTCAGCTGATGCGCTTACACAGGTTCAATCAGGTCCAATACGACAGAACATAACGCGTCATATTTTATAGTCATTCATGTCAATGAAGAAAGTGCTTGCCGACTTTCCCGTTCTCAAAAAAGCCAGTTGGGACAAATTGCATTTGCATTTCTATTTGTCATTGCATGCAATGTCGAAGTTTTATTTATGTGTGTGGATCCCTTTTTTCCCCGTTGGGGTTTTCAATGGCCGCATTTCGCCAAGACTAAGGAGGCCATGGTCTCAACGGGAGGGGACTAGGAAAATTCTATAACAAGCTTATGGGGTTCAATATCGCTAATTTGTGGGGCCAAATCTATTGTTTTACGCCTTTGTATCTGCCTACAAAAATCTACAATCCTTTGGTTGCATGTTTTAGCTTGTTATCATTGCAGTTTCCTAAATGCACAACCGACACTAAGAAAACAAAATGCAGGCAAAACTAGACCAAGATTAGACAAGACTGTGTGTTGTTCATGTAGTGCATTTTTTCAGAGTTTGCCTCTACAACATGTGCCAAGTGCTTGTGAGTACTTCCGGAAAACAACGCAACTTCTGCAGACGGCTTGGATAAGAGATCTTTCCCACAAGAGCAACATGGAAAGAACTTGTGCAACAAACAGTTACAAGCACTGCTAATTACTGCAATTGGATTGGTCCATAGAGAGCATCAACAAGCGAAAGGGCGTATTTGGCCCATACTCTACCATGAAACAAATCACTCTTTACAAGCCAAGGCTTGTTCAAGCCTTGAAAGTGAACAATGCTCCACTCTCTTGTCCGGTTGTGCACATAGTCGTCTGGAGAGTCCATGAATACATTCCAAACTGAGTCAAGGTTGCCATGGGTCCCATTGCATTGCATATTCAAGGAAATTTGATCATTTCCGCCAATTGAAAAGGACCAGTACGATGCCACCTTTTCTGTGAAGTGGCTGGCGCGCAATGCATCAAGGTCTAGAAGCATCACTCCAGCATCGAATCCTGGCATGTCTTTGCTGGCTTTCTTCCACAGCTGCTGGGGAGATGTTACATTCAGGGCTGCCATCATAGATCCCACGTCTGTCTTTGCCAATAAGCTCCTGGCAACTATACCACATTCTGGCATGACCTTCCAGGTGTCCCAAATTGGTCTAAGTTGCTTTATCACCATGGCATCAACATCAATCCACAAAGTTCGCTGCACACAGGGAAGCATTTGGGGCAAGAGAAGCCGGACTTGAGAGAATGTAGGAACATGTTTTATAGGGATGGAAGAAATGTCCACAGATGGCAGCTGTATTGGTATTGTGTAAACCTTTGCATTGGGAAACCATTGAAGCACCATCCATCGGACTATACATCGCTGCTTTTCATTCATTCTGTCTGTAAGGAAATAGAACACAAATGTTTCCGTAGGGTTTGACTTGTACAGTGCATGAACCCAGCTGGGGAGAACATGCTTGGAGTCCAACCATAAAGGATTAATTGTAGTTGCAATATGAATAGCATCTTCTGTGTGCAAGTTGCCAATTGTATTCCTGCACACTTTGGTTTCAGACGGGTACTCCCATGAAGCTGGAATTGCACCAAATTTTCGTGCCGAGTCGGTCACTTCCCCATGGCACATAGTCAAGACGCGAAGGACGTTACGTTTCTTTCGGAAAAATATTGGGTTGGGATTGGGTGGTGGATCATCCCAATTGAATAAAGCCAAGGCTGTGGACCCATTTGTAGAGTGTACAGTGTGTACAGCCTGCTGCAGACCACTGAAGCGATCACCTCCACCCCCAGGCATATCATTGTCAATGATCAAAATCACGGGCGTTCCTGTGGAAGCAGCTGGCAACGCAATGTGCAGCCGCTGGGTGATGACCAACTTGGCTTTTTGCAAGCGAACCTTCATAGCATGAGCTTCAACGTATCGTGCCACCATGTCATCTATAACATTTGGGTCTTTAAGCTTTGCTGACAGGGTCACGGCTCTTGACTTGATGTGGTCTGGTAGCAGCTGAAGACCTTCTCTATTCACGTCTACAAGCAACACTTCATCGCTTTGTTCCATCAAAGCACGTTGCTCACTCCAAGTTGGCAAAAGAGTCATTGTCATGCACGCCGTAAAAACTGAGTGGATACCGATGGACTGAAAAAAATCGTGCGTCTTTGAGTCTCGTGCTCCAATAGGCCAATTTTGGTTGAGATATCCTTTTGATCTCTTTACGTCATCTTTGTTTTTGTTATTGTTGAGATGCATTGAGACAAAGATAGGCTCAAGCTTTTCAGGTGGCGGCCAGACCCAATTTGGAATCCCCCACCAAGCATTTAGAAACAGTGTTGTTTGTGTCAAAGCAGGTTGAGACGGGGATTGAGGGGTGACTTCACCTGTGGCGGAAAAGTCGGCGGAGTCAATCAATTTCACCACGTCAAGCCGGTCTCTGTCCACAAAAGCGTCGAGGCGCGGAAGAAATTGCAAACCCGCCAACCCTTGCATCTCGTCGCCTTGATTCATGCTAGGGTATGCCTTTGTCCCATGTCTTCTTGCCTGGTAGCTCAGTGTTCCAAAGTGTCTCTTAGGATGATGCTCCACTGTAGACTCATTTCCTGTTCTTATTCCTATATCTTGTAGGGGTCGCTGAGCAGCAAGACAGCTACTCTGTCGTGCACACAGGATGTCCCATTGGCTTCGTACCGGCCAGTCCGATGCAACGTAATTTGGCCATTTGTACATTACTAGCATCTCCTCCATAAGAGACTTGATCATTGCATCTTTCGGTGGCGCCGCTACTGCATAGAGACCCCCGCCAACTCCTGGCTTGACTAGGCCCATGTCAGCAGCCGTCATGAGTGTGGCGCCATCTTTAGCCGTCAGTTCGAGCATAGAGGGAAACGCCACGTTGAACCCCGGCAAGAGCACCATACCACCATATTTCCAGATCACAGTCAGCTGCATCACAACTTGAAGGGTCTGTTCAAAGTAAATTGCCGACAAGAGCTTTGCCAAGACATGATCTCCAATCCATTCTTCAAATGGTGAGTCTTCGGCCAACTGGGGGGCAATTATGTACTGGATGCTGATACAGGATGACATCAACGTCGCCTGTGGTGGGAGTTCAAGGACAGCCTTGTGTGCTGCCGAAACACATGCGGTTGAGCCACAGTATATAACTACTCGAATACCCGACAACCCTGATGTAAGCCCATCTATTGTGGTCTTCATGGCGTGAAACAAGGGTGGATCATTCCATGCCCAAACGAGACTAACTGGACCACCGTTGGCTAGCGAGCGGCATTCGCCTTGGAAAGATGCTGACTTGGCCATTTGGCGTGGTGACGATAGTACCTCACTGGTAGATATGGCTGGCACCGTCACGGCCTTCTGTGCTTCCAAGCAAAAGTCGTTGTGATAGTCAAAAGCGTAGAATGAATAGAAAATGGAGAACACGGAAGCAGCAACCAAAGGAATGCCGTACAAACAAAAATTTCGTGGTCTTGGCATCGTGGTCAGATGTGTACAATTGTCAATTGATGAATGTTGACTGTGAATAGCCAACTCACCGAGTACCAAGCAATTAGGCTCTGCAACACTTCGACTGATTATAACAGAAACGAGACAGTTTGACTGTAAGAAGTGAAATACAATCTGAAGAAAGCTGGAATGGCTACGCGCTCCTTGAAATTTTTTGTCCTTCATGCATGGTTTGGCTAGCATATGGCAAGCTTCACTGTCCACTGTTGCACGATCATCATTTGTAGAATTCTAACGACTGAGGATTTCTTAAGTAAAATTGCAGTCGACTGCCCTTTGGGAACGCGGAATATTTCGCTCCGTTCGTAACGCCTAATTGCTATTGACTCTACGGTGGACTGGCCCTGGCCAAGCCAGAAGCACTTGCCTGGCATATTTATAGTTTATTTGCTAGGGGAAATATGAGAAGAGCGAATGCTGCTTTTTAGAGACCAAATATCGTTGCTTACAATAAAAGAAAATCTTTAATAGATATAGACGCTCTTGATGTAGGGTTTTTCTGTAAAAGCAAACATGTGCAGGTCAATGATTGTCCCCGAATTTTTTCGGAAAACCCCACAGATTTGTCACATTTAATTTATTTTCCGAAGGAGGATATCAAATTGGCTTTGCAATTAGATGGTATGATTTCATATTTGTCAGTCTGCAAGCCGTCTGCGGAGGAATCTCACCTGTGAAAAATTTGGGATCCGTATTTGACGAATTTTCCTTGTCAGGAGGAGAAGCATACCGATGGCAAAGATGCTTTGGTATCGAGTCAATCCGGTCACGCAAACATTCAAGTAGTTTTGTTGCACTAAAGCACAGTATAAGTTGTGTTGTCTATTATTTCGATTTCATTTGAAGAGCAACATTTTGTCGATGCACTTGAAAAGACCGGTATTGTGAGTGTTGCTCACTTGTCAAATTTCAGGTACAGAGTTACCCCAGAGGAGATGGCTAAGCATTGGAGTTTTGGTTTATCTGCTGCGAAACAAACTTTATTGGCTACACCTCAAAGAGGAATGAAGGATGTAGCCAGTTGCACCCTAGCAAAGAGAGTCAAACCAACTACCAGTCAGCTCAGATAATGTCATCTTTGTACAAGTTTGTATACAGATGCAATGTTTTCTAGTGTGACGTCTTTGCACAGAAATACTTGTGCCTTAACAATCTCAATTGGACACGTGTTTATGCTATGAAGTCGAAGCGTGAAGCTCATGAGACATTGGATTTGTTGCTTCATTGAGAAGATGTTCCAGCCGAGATTATCTCCAAAGGTGCAAAAGAATTGGTAAAGGGTGAATTTAGACGGAAGGTTTGTGCTGCAGGTGCTCATGCTAGACAGATTGAACCTTACTCACCAAGGTTGAATTGAGCTGAGACTGCAATCAAAGCATTGAAAAGCATGACTAACATGGCTATGTCAAAGTCAAATGCCCCATTAAAATTATGGGATATTTGCCTGGAATTACAAAGTTTAATCCAATTGTTGATTGCCCATAATATCTACGCATTGAATGACAATGTCCCAAATACAGTTATGGGATATTTGCCTGGAATTACAAAGTTTAATCCAATTGTTGATTGCCCATAACATCTATGCATTGAATGACAATGTCCCAAATACAGCAGTGTCAGGCAATACTATGGATATAAGTCACTTGCGTGAATTTGCTTGGTATGATTGGGTATGGTATTTGGACCCAGTCGACTTTTTGGAGGACAAACGGAAACTTGGTCGCTGGATTGGTCCTGCGCATGATGTTGGTAATGTCATGTGTGCACGCATACTTGTCAAAACTGGTCAAATAGTATCTCAAACTTCTTACTCTCCACTGTTTACAGCTGATCTTAATCACAGGGTTGTACAATTGAAGAAATCCTTGTTTGACGGATCATTGAATCACTATAAAGATGAAAAGGCCATTTCTCCGGTGTTTCCTGAAGGGTCAAATGTGTTCAGCACTTGTTCAGACAATTGGAAAGATGAAAAGGCCATTTCTCCGGTGTTTCCTGAAGGGTCAAATGTGTTCAGCACTTGTTCAGACAATTGGATAGGGGATAAGCCGACAATGCCTCAGGCAGACAAGTTAGACCATGAAGCGTTTGATCAGTATATTAACGCCAAAGTTGCGTTACCATACTAGAACATTGCTACCACTGGTACAGTCATTGCAAGTAAGAATGACCGTGATGGTAATGTGGTCGGGAAATCGCATCCCAATCATGTGTTGGACACAAGAGTTTTGGAAGTTGCAGAATTTTGTTTTTGGCGTGTTCAACAGTATTTTGTTGACCCCTTGTGGGCATGCAATCCTCCACAAGCATGTGGATGAATTGGATGCTCAGTTGGTTTACTGCCACCTTGTCGCCTTTTATGGTAAAGGTATTTATGCGCAGATCACAGCTACGTCCATTGAAACCAAACTCACTTTGTATTCATTTGCGACAGCAAGACCTGTGTTGCCTTTTTGAAGACTTATCGCAATTTGATTTACGATCTCGAACAGTTTAACAAGTTCCCCTTGCCGGATCACCAGAAGAGCGTACAACTGAAGTCAGCTGTCCGTTCCCATCCGCAATTGAAACTTTACCTCAGCAATGTGCAGCTTAACTCTTGTACCCATGTGGGTAGAGTGCCAATGACTCGGATTTGGATTATGTCTATGATTTGATGCTTGACCATGCAACCAATATTGACCAGACCAATCTGGGGGACCGCAGTAACAACCGTGGTGGCCGTTCAGCAAACAACATGAAGTCTCAGTCTTCTTCTGAGGAGAAAACTAACAAACCAATTGGTAAGAAGCATAAGAATTATGTGCAACATGAGAAGTGGAATGCTCTCTCTCGCGAAGAGTAGCGGACCATTATGGACCAACAAGGACCTTGCCCTGCTCCAGCTCCCGCCCCTATCTTATTGGTGAACGCCGCTGCCACTCAGCCTCCTCCTACGGTATATGTAAGCAACTCAACGGCTGTTGACAACCAAAGCCTTGCTTTGATTCACATCCCGCCTGCAGCTGGACCCGGTCAACTGCTTTGTTCGCCCATTTCAAATTCGGCTGCCCGCCAGCACTCTGCTCCGTTGAATGGCGCAACGTCCGACTCTTTTTCGGTCAATGGGACCACCTATTGCCACAAAGTGAACCGTGCTTCTGTCCAGTACCGTTTCTCCACTCACAATATTTTGTTGAATAAGGACTCTTTGATTGATGGTGGAGCCAACAGTGGCCTTAGCGGCTCCAATGTAACCGTTACTTCGCAATCCCTGTTGGAGGCAACTGTCTCTGGAATTGGAAATTTGGAACTGACCAACCTCCGTTTGTCAACGGTGGCCGGACTTGTTCACATGATGGATTGCCCCATTATTGGTGTGTTTCACCAGTATGCTCATCTAGGTACTGGTAATACCATTCATGCGCTCCTGGGGAGTCATGGTTGACAACATCCCTCGTACTTTTGGTGGCAAACAGCGTATTGTCATGTCCGATGGCCGTTTTGTCATCCTGCTTTCAATTTCTGGCGGACTCACATATTTGTCTATGCAGGCCCCTACCGAGGAGGACCTGGACACTTTTGAATGGGTGCCTTTTACCGCAGATAACGAATGGGACCCAAATGGTGTATCTTCTCCTGCCGCTACCAACGATGACCTCAGTTTGCAGCTTCCTGCCGGCCATGTCCCGTTCCGTGATGAACGCATCAATAACTTTGGTCCCCTTGCGCATTCCGCGGCTGTCAGTCGATCCCCTTTGAATGCCAATGCTGTTCAACCTGATTTTGGATGGGTTCCCAGTGCTTGTATCTCTCGCATGTTTGAGAATACCACGCAATTCGCTCGTGCCGATGCCCGTTTGCCCCTGCGCAAGCACTTCAAATCGCGTTTCCCTGCTGCCAATGTATCTTGTTTGAACGAAATTGTGGCAACCGATACCTTTTTCTCGGATACCCCTGCGGCCGATGACGGCATTTTCAACCCTGGGGGGGGGGGGGGGCTACAATGGCCCAATGTTTCGTGGGAAAAAGTTCGCAAATTACCTCTGTCTTCCCAATGAAGCGCAAATCTCAGTTTGCCCATACTTTCGAGGACTTTGTTTGTACCCATGGTGCTCCCAATGCCCTCCTCAGCGACAATGCTTGTGCTCAGATCGGTAAGCAGGCGCTTCAAATTTTGCGAATGTATGCAATCGACAATATGCAGTGCAAGCCGCACCATCAGCACCAAAATTACCCGGAACGCCGCATTGAAGATGTGAAAAAGATGGTGAACACAATCATGGATTGTACAAACACTCCTCCGGAATATTGGTTGCTCTGCTTATTTTATGTGACCTACTTGCTCAATCACCTTGCTGTTGAAAGCTTGAATTGGCGTACCCTGCTTCAGGTTGCCCATGGACAGCGTCCTGATATTTCTGCCTTGCTCCTTTTCCGTTGGTTTGAACCCGTTTATTATTACAACCCTGACCATGCGTCTTTCCCATCGGCTTCTCGCGAGAAAACTGGTCGTTGGGTTGGTGTTGCTGAACACAAAGGTGATGCGCTGACTTATTGGATTTTGACCGAAAAAACTCACCAAGCCATTGCTTGTTCTGTTGTTTGTTCAGGCAATGTCAATACTGGTTTGAAAAAGCACCGTGCTGCAAATTACTCTCCCGATGGAGGTGAGCCTTCGAATCCTAAGCCTATTGTCTTGGCTATGAGCAGGCCTCCTTAAATGCGGTATTACCGCAAATAACCGCAAATAGCTTGTTTGCGGTGAATTTCAAACCATGTTTGCGGCTTTTTGCGGTATTCCTGACCCTACAGCGATATACTTAATAAGTGTTTGTCATATCTATGTCCAGTAGTTTATAATATTTATATGAAAGGTCTCTTCACTTTGTGTTGACGGCTGTATCTTAGTTTTAATGTAGTTTTACTCCATGATGAGAGTGGAGAGAGTCCTTAAATCACTTTAGCAAGATGTCCAACAGGAAAAGTCAGCAGGATCATATCAACAGGGACCTGTCTCCCAGTTGATAATGGAGAAATTCGATTCAACAGTTGTGATTTTGGGGGAAGCAGATGTCAACCCATTTCAGAAATTCTGAACAAGCGGGCTCAGAGAGCCTGGTATTTGACCCAAGCTTCTACATCCTATTACTGTAGGTGAAACTTGTACTTGTTGGCTCGAAAAGTCGAAGAGTACTTCACATTCACTCTACACCACAACTTGTTTCCAACCAATTCTTCCCCCCCTAAGACAATACAAAATCACCAAGCAACTCTGATGATGTAACTACGACTGGGATGACATGCAAAAACCTTCAGGCCATAACAAACACTATTGCTTGTCTAGAAAGTCATCTTGGCATTGGTTTGCATAGTGATGGAGTCCAGAATGCAGTCAATTACCTCCTTGTAGGCAGGGTGGGGCTCGCTATCAATTGCTCGAGTTTTTTGGGTTTGTACTGATTCTACGTAAAACACAGTTAATTCGAGTTAACCTAGTACCCTTATTTGCGGTGAGCTTCAAATCTTATTTGCGGATATTTGCGGTGTTTTGGACCAAAACACTGCATTTAAGGAGGGCTGGCTATGAGTGACCTACGCCATGATGCTACGGTCAATCCATTGTTTAAGAAATCCCCTGCATTCTCTCCTGACGAATTATTGGCAGATATTAATTCCATGTAGCCCCTGACGGCCAGAGCCATCGAGCCCTTGTTGCTTGTAAAATTATTGATGCCGACTCTGACAACCATCAGGCAATCCGCTTCTTGGTGCAAATAGATGAAAAGGGTGCCAATGAGATCATTTTGTATACTGAACTCTCCGATTTGATGGAAGCCCAGCAATCCAAGCCCGCTACAAATGGAAATATTGAAGACCATTTCAAATTTACTTGTATTGTTGGACATCAAGGACCGTTGCAACCAACCTGTGCTGGCTACAAGGGATCCTCTTGGAATGTTTTGGTGCAATGGGAAGATGGTTCCCAGATGTACAAAACTCTAATTGAAACTGCTTAGGGCAATCCAGTCACACTTGCCATGTATGCTTCCGATAACAATCTTCTTAATGTGCCCTGATGGCGCCGCTTCAATTGTCTGCTTTGCAAACGTGACAGCGTCAATTGATCCGTTTTGTTAGTGAAACAGCATGAGAGAGATCCCATTTTCAAGTTTGGTGTTCTTATACCTTGCAATTCTCGTGAAGCTCTGAAATTTGATGGCAATGTCTGGCAATACTTGTTGGGCTGATGCCATGGCACTTGAATTGGCCCAGCACTGCAAGTATAAAACGTACAAAGACCTTGGTAAGGGCGAAGCCAAACCTGGCCCTGCATACCAGCGCATCAATGTCCATTTTGTGTTTGATGTGAAGCAGTCATTCAAATACAAGGCCCAGCTTGTTGCTGGTGGCCACAAGACGGCGCCTCCAAAGGACAGTGTTTATTCTGGTGATGTCTCTCTTTGGTCCATTTGTCTTGCTCTCCTTACTGGTGAGATCAATGGACTGGAAACTTGGGTTGGTGACATTGCAGTTGCCTATTTAGAGGCATACACGAAGGAACTGGTGTATTTTGTTGCTGGTACCAAGTTTGGGGAGCTTTATGGGCATACCCTGCTCATTGACAAGGCCTTGTATGGCCTACATTCTAGTGGAGCCCGCTTCTATGAGCGTCTTTTGGATTCCCTTTGTGCAACAAAATATTGTTCCTTGTAAAGCGGACCCCAATCTCTGGATGCGTGACTGCAATGACCATTGGGAGTGTGTGTGTATATGTTGAAGATATTGTGTGCATCTCACAAAATCCCAAGGCCTTTTTTGATGCCCTTGTTTCAGACCATCATTACACTTTGAAAGATGTGGGTCCTCTGACTTATTTCCTTGGTGGTGACTTTGCTCACAATAGTATAGATAACACTCTCGCAGTTAGCGCAAAAATGCACATCAAACGTATCATTTGAACTACAAGATCTCCTTTGGTACGGAGCCCAAGTTGTACTCATCCCCTCTCAAGAAGGGTGACCATCCGGAAGGCAATGCTTTGCAACTCTTTGATTTCGGTTTGATTAAACTGCATCAGTCCCTCATTGGTACCCTCCAGCGGGCCATCACTCTTGGGCGTTTTGACATCCAGTGTGCCGTCATGACAATGCGCTTTTGTGCTGCCCGGTGGGACATTTGAACCGCGTCCACGTATTATTGGATATATTTGTCATTATCCTGATGCCACTATTCGCTTTCATACTGGGACTCCCAACCATGAGGCTTGGGGAGACATCCTTCAACACAACTGGATGTATTTGGTGTACGGTAATTTGTCTGATGAGGACTCTCCGGCAGACATGCCTCCTGCTTGTGGTAAGTCCATGCTAATTACTACCTTTGTGGACGCTAACTTGTACCATGATTTGACTATAGGCCGTTCTACAACTGGTGTCCTGCATTTGGTCAATCAGACTCCTGTGTCTTGGTTTTCTAAATAACTGTCTACCGTTGAAACGGCTACATACAGTTCTGCCTTTGTTGCTGCTCAATTGGCTACGGAGTAAATTATTGACATGCATCTTACATTATGTATGATGGGCATTCCTTTGGATGGGCCTGCTTGGCTCCTTGGTGACAATCAGAGCATTGTTACCAGCTCCACTCTGCCTCATTTGGTTCTTTCTAAGCAACACAATGCCCTTGTATTCCACCGCGTCCGCAAGGCAATTGCTTTGGGAATCATGCATTTATTGTGGATTGAGGGTAAGGACAATGCTAGCAATGTGTTGACCAAACCTCTCAGTCATGCAGTTGCTTGGCCTTTGATTCAGCCTTTGTTCTTTTGGAAATGTCAGACAATATCTCCTACTCATTCTGTTTCAAGTACCTCACAGTGGGGAGTGTCAACTCCCATGTTAGTTTTGAGTACCGGTTCGCGCAATGGCGCGCACTACTTGAGTCATGACACCCAAGGCAAGCCTGTCAAAACTAATCTTGTGTGTTTGCCCACAAATCCTGACACGGATGGTTTCGGACAGGTGCAATCCCAGTTGAGTATTCAGAAACATGATGTGACTGTTTTGGGACTCAATTGTTGCCATGCTAAGGAGCATGGTAACTATGATGAATGTGCCCACAGTGCCGTGTATAACACCGTGGAGACTAATGAAATGGACCACAATGGCGCTTGGCAGATTGTGGGGCCAAAATGGAAAGTGAACAGATTTGCTTTACTTTAGAGCTTATAAATCTTAACAACATTGTGTGAAAACCATATTTCTTAGTTTGTATCTCTTTGTTAGGAACCAGACAAGTCTTGATCACCTCATGCTGTCTTCAGAAGCCAGGAGATACTTGACATTGACAGTATTGAAGGCTTTTCATAATACTGCCCACTTCTGTTTACCAGACTCTGTTCCTTACAGTGTTCTGTCCACACTGTGCCCTTTGGGAGACTCCATGACACAGGAGTTGCCTTTTTGAGTTTGAAGACTAGCCTACTCTTCAATTTGACTATCTTCAACAATCTCTGAAGGTTGCTTCTGGATATTTGATTAATGCATTGGAGGGAGGGGGGATGGTCAATTGCGGCTACATGAATTACAAAGGCACACACACGTAGTTTGTAAAAAATTGATTCTTGTCTTCAATAATCTACACATACGCGGGACCTGTTGAAATTCGAAAACATGCCATATCTATCCCACTAAACAAAAAATACACTGAATGCAATGGAAATAACAGCAAGCGAGCATTGATTATGTTACAGTACACCACCTTGCGGCATGTCCCAATGTTCTACACATATGCGTGACCTGTTGAAATTCAAAAACATGCCATATCTATCCCACTAAACAAAAAATACGCTGAATGCAATGGAAATAAAGGCAAGCAAGCATTGATTATGTTATGGTACACCACCTTGCAGCATGTCCCTTGGACAGATTTCACATAGTAAGGGAAATGTAAGTCTGAGTTGATCCGATGGACGCAGCATTTACATGTCCCATACGGAGTTTGCGTTGGCCTTATTGCGCAAATCTTTCGTATTTGAGTTAAGCTGTTGTGGTCTACCTTCTTGCAACATGTCCTGTGGAAATCATTCACTAAACATGGACATTGCAAGTGTGAATCAAAACTATGCACATGGAGTTTAGGAGGCACGTGCAGAAATGATGCCACAGCCTTATTTTGTGGCCACATGGACTCACAACAATTGAAGCATTTGTACAATTGCTATGTTTTTGGAGGCGCATGTGGTGAGTCTCTACTTGTCAGTTTACAAGACCAAGGTGAGTTGGGATACAAGTGGATACTAAGGAGATACAACTGGAACATAAAAAGTACAACTGAGACAACATAGGGGCTATCACAAGACACATGGTGGGATTGGACTAGATCCTCTACTCAGCATAGGTATCATGCATGGGACTTATGGTTCCAAAGGTATATATACATGTGAAAGAAAGGTTGTCTATTGAGATTATGGAAGTTGTGGAAGATCTATGATGAGCTGGCAATTTGTGGGAATGTTCACTGGACTGGACAACAGATTGACTAGTTTGTAGCATGTAATCTTCCATTCTTTGTTTTAGAAATTCTTTAATCCAAATGTTGCATAATAACATAGGTCCTCACATCTGCTGTCTAACCTGAGGGAAGCATTGTCAGCAAGTGAGTTTTACAGTCCCTAAGCTTGCTTAGGTGTATTGCAGGTTGTTTGTCATAATGCCCACCTTTGTTTACCACACACTGTCATAACAGGAATCCATCCTTGGTTGTGCTTTGGTAGTACTCTGTAACAGATATGACAGCTTTTTTATGTTTGCTTTGGTTGAAATTTGGAACTGTATGGCTGTGAGAAGCCCAAAAGGTGCGTCTTTGCTCTTCTAAGAGCCTTAGCTCTTCTGGGGTTTTAATTGGAGGTAGCGTGACAGAATAAAAGTCAGGATATTCCTTTTCATAAAATGATCCGCAAGGATGAGGCACTCAAATATACTTTGCTTTGTCTGATGTGAACCAGCACTTGTGCAGCATGTTGAGAAGAGATTGGTCCCATTGGTGCTTGACAAAAGAAGGATTGTTGGGTACCAAAGATTTTTCATCTGAAATTGCATGGTAGTCTTCAGTTGCTCTCTGCCATTCTTCAATGAACTGCTTTACACGCACAGTGGGGCGGAATATATGCACCCCGGCTTCCCATTGCGGAGATTCTAGGAGGGTCTTTGTTGGTTTCCCACAGTATGCTTCAAAAATGTCCTGTTTGCTACAGGCACTCTCCATTCCATGACGCCACCAAGTCAAAGCCCAGTCAATTTCCGGATTCGTAATCATATAATCAATTAAATCCGCTAGAGCTGGCCACCACACCGTTTGGTCATAGTCGCTAAAAACCAACACATCATTTGGCGACAGCTCCTTTAGAGCATCTAGTATCAAAGGCGGCTTCCAAAGCCACCAGTCACCACCAATAGAAGATTCATGTGTCGGATCTTTTAAAAACTGCGTGTGTTATTTATACGGCTCATGCTTCCGCCAATGCTTGGGTACTTCATAGTGGAATATGGCATCGGATTCATTTCGAAGCCAGTGAAGTTTCTCAGTTGCCTCCCTTTGCCGTTTTTCAATGTTCTCTTTAAAGCCATTGTTGTGACCCATCTTTCCTGACAAATAAACAATGCGGTGGCTTTCTCAAAGGCGGAGATCACAATATCGATCCTTGCTTTCACAGTATGGCTTATTGTCGGATGACCTGGTGAGATTGGATGCAAATTGAAATCCATAAAAGACTGAATCAGGATGCACAGGATGATGTCAAGGCTTGCGGAGTAGCTGTCCGAATACTCTATTGTGAGTGTTGTCATATTGCAGGGGCTGAACGAATTTTTCGAAGCTTGTCTGATCTAGGCACTGAAACGCTCGAAAGCCTCTAAACAAAAGGATGACGCAGGAACTTCCAGCGAAGACAAGAACGGCTCTAGGACCTGTTGCGTTGCCAAGGATCCCTTTTTTAGCCATGGTGTGTAAATTGATTTGTATAAGCAAAGGATATCGAAATACTAGTTGTATGATTAGTCTTGTAAGGAAATCATGTGATAGTATTGAAGAACACAAAACGACGATGGAGATCACAGTTGAGGAAAACGATGAACTACGAAGATTATGAGTCTACATTGTACTCTTGGATATTCGTAGGGACTGTGGGGCTGTGATTCGTTGTGTGTGGGACGGAAGCGACTTGTCTTTTAGCAGTAGGCGATTGAACTTCTGGTGAGACGTTGTCCTTACCAGGAGTTTGATCAACACACCCTCGCTGCAAATGAGAAGTTGCTATGTCATTGGTTGATGACTGTTCGAAAAGGTAGTGCGAGCGCATTTTGCGATGATGTGCGGGAGAATGATGCTTGGAGAAATAGTCGGCCAAATTCGTGAGGCCGGGTCGCCAGTAAATAATAAACTGTTTTTGCTCGACACGGTCTTTAACCCAGTAGAAACGCATGTCAATGGCTTTAGAACGTCGTTGCTTGATGGTTTCGTTGGCAATGCCGGAGGCACAAGCGTTATCGGTCTGAATAGGGGTAGGTGGCTGAATGTGGCCAAGCTCGTCGAGAGCGACCCGGAAAGCGGTGGCGTCCTTGGCGTTGTAAAAGAGGGCACCGAGTTCAGCTTCGGTGGCAGACGAAAGAACAACGGACATGATGGAGCTATGCGTGTGAATGGCGCCATTATTGGGAGGGTCCGGATCAGTCGGAGCGGGAGCAGCATTGGGATCTTGGGGTCGACTGCTGAGGAAAAAATGACCTGCAGCACGAGAACGGGCTTTCGACTCGGAAAGGTAGGAAGCGTCAATATGAATGTGTAAACACATGTCGCTAGCCTGAAAACGTACTGTAGCGTGTGGGTGAGTGGCACAGTAGTCAAGTAAATGTTGGCGGCGTGAAGGGTCGCTTGGGTTGCAGTTGACTGTGCCGAGGCCAGAGTGCCGAGAGCCACGAGAATGGTCGAGTCGACAGCCCTAGCGTAATAAAGTAGGGTTCCGATGATTTCTTGCAGGTGGGTCTTGTCGGATGCATTGAGAGGCTCAGTGGTATCAGGGACTGGTGTGAGTTGAGTTGTAACACCATAAGTTGGAGGGGTCCAAGGGTGAGGCGCATGTTGAGGCGTAAGAGGGGGCGATCGTTGAAAGCGGGTTAGGGCTTGGTCGATGTAGTCGGGCATGGACATGTCGAGGGTTCGACGCTCATAATCCCAAGCAAGTGTAAGTCCGAGATAATGAGTGCTGTCCCAGTCAATGGTGATGGTGTAAAGTGCTTGGAGAGTGTCGATAAGGTGCTGAGCACGTTCAGTGCCAGTGTATTTCACTCCAAAGTCGTCCACAACTAGGGTAAACTGAATAGGGCGCGTGACGTGTCGAAATAGGCCAGCGGTATGCTTCGTCTTAACGTAGCCGTGCGCAGCAAGGTGTTCAACAAGACAATTGTGGGCGAGAATACCGGCTTGGGGAAGGCCGTACATACCTTTGCAAATTTCGACGGTAACAGAGTTGTTGTGAATGAGTGGAGCTAACTGGTAATGAGCCATGATGGTGGGAGGGATATCGGTAACCGGGATGCGCATGTATTCGTACCAAGCCATGGGGGTGCCAAGATAGAAATCCTTGATGTCAATACACATAAACTTGGCGGCGGGCGTGGAGAGGACGCTATTGAAGAGGATCTTGGCCGTGGTGATGTCAGCAGTTGGGGTGTTAACCTTGCCGGGGTACTGAACTAAGTTGCCACCAACGGTAAAGCGGATGCGCTTGGGTTCCGATTTTTGAGGGCAAATGCTGGCTACAATGCGCAAGTAGGTTGCCTTGCGACCGGGAGGAATGGCATTATGCGCGATGAAGTGCATAGTCTGGCTGCCGGTGGTACTGTGGGGCGGGTTACCTTGAGTGAGTCGGCCAATTTCGTTGGCGGCGGCGCGAATCCAATCGGGAGCGTCGGGGTGAGCTTCAAATCTTATTTGCGGATATTTGCGGTGTTTTGGACCAAAACACTGCATTTAAGGAGGCCTGGCTATGAGTGACCTACGCCATGATGCTACGGTCAATCCATTGTTTAAGAAATCCCCTGCATTCTCTCCTGACGAATTATTGGCAGATATTAATTTCATGTAGCCCCTGACGGCCAGAGCCATCGAGCCCTTGTTGCTTGTAAAATTATTGATGCCGACCAACCTTCAACAGCATGGGGGGCCCAGGTTTTGCAAGCAGCTGGCTTGACATGAACTAAGACACGAGTGCCGGGAGGAGCAAGCGGGGTGCGTTTGTAGTCAAAGGCACCGTGAAGTTGTGCGTGGGCGGACAACTTGGGATTGATGCGGGAGCGACAAAGAAGATTGAGGGTAATGAGGGCCTGGGGGAGGAGGCGGTCCCAAAGATGCAGGGGGAAATCCGGGTTCGTGGTACAGAGGCCAGCAATAAAGTGATTCTTGAAGGTGCGTATGGCTCGTTCGGCGGCATTACGACGGTGCAGATGGGGGGGGGGGGGTGCCAGCTGAAAGTCGACGTGTTCCGAGGTCATGAAGGATTGGAGGGCGGTAGAGGCTTCGTTGTCGAGGCGCTGAAGTTGTGGACGCAGGCCGCGCTGGGTAAACAGAGCGTGAGCACGTTTGTAGGCGGCCAGAATCTCGGGTCCGGACTTGTTCCTCATGAGTTCGACATGGATGGCGTTGCTATTGTAATCGTAAAGAACAAGCATGTTGTTGTGGCCGGCACTGGAGGGAGTGAGGAAACGGCCCGGTTGGTCCGTGTAGATCTGACCGGTAACCCTTTGGTGGGCAACAAAGACATGGTGTGTGCATGCGACGGGGGGGGGGGGGGGGTCGGGAGGGTCAAGGTCAGGCACAGCGGCGGCAGGTGGTTCCGTCGGGATGGGGGAACCGACAGGGGGAAGCTTGGTGGAGCGAAGGTTCGCGCGTTGTTGGTCAAGGTGGCCCTTGACCATGGCGGGGGAACTAGGTGGATACTTGCGGACCTGGCGGGAGGAAAGTTCTGGAAAAGTCGCAAGATGGCCGGAGTCGAGGGCCTGGCACCATGGCCAGGGGCCTTGTTCTTGCATGTGGCGCTTGTATGGCGCCGGTTTTTGCTGGTACCATGGGTCCAGCAATAGGTCATGTCCGGCGAAGAGACAGAAGTCTGGGACACAGAGAGCGCGGAGAAGGAAGGTTGAGAGCGTCGGAGGTTGTGGCAGGAGCGAGAGAGGGGGCAGCAGCAAGCACGTTGGCATATCCAAGGGAACCGGTGGTTGCCGTGAGGCGCCGGTCTTCGTCGGCCAGGGAAAAGTGCTGCTGGAAATGGGCAAGGGTGTGAGCAGCAGTAGGCAATTTGCGCCATTCTTTGCAGTCCAGTGGGAGCAGGCCCAAGTGCGCAATGACTTCGTAGCCTGCGCAAACAGCAGCAGCTTCCGAGATGGGGTCGTTACCGTCAACGGAGAAAGCGATGGCCTCGTCAAGCTGGAGAAAAACTGATTCAATCGGCTCGGTTGTGTTCCAAGGGGTGTACATGGACTGGAAATTTTTCTGGAGCTCGGGGGGCTTGATGGTACCGTATTTGGTCCAGAGGTGCAAGAGCAAGTCAAGGCACGTGACGTTGCTAAACTCTAACATGGGATGGGCGAGGGCGCGGACATAAATGCGGGGAACCGCGTCGAGAAGTTGCTGGCGAAGCGCGTTGTTGACGGCGACATAAAGGTTGTCGATGTCGGCGTCGCGTTGATGAATGCGGTTGTTTTCGGTGATTTGCGGTTGCGTGGCACCGGGAGGCGGATTGGCCAGAGGGGCGACGGAAATGACGAACGGGACGTCGCTGATGTCGGCGTAGGCAAGGGCGGTCAGGGTCAAGGCCATGTGGCCGTGGGCGCCACCACCATTGAGTGTGGGAATGGCGGCGGCGTTAGTCATGAGCTGGCGTTGGGCACGCTTGATGGTCGCGTAGGTCGGTGGGACGGTGAGGGTGGCAATCGGGTCAAGGACTTTGTGAGGAAAGTCGCTCAGTTTGAAATGAGCCGAGGTCGACATCGGGACCGAAGAGGTTGCGGATGGGCGGTAGGGCAGGGTTAGGAGCGTAAAGACGGTGGGGTTGCTTCGTAGTTCTATTGAAGAACACAAAACGACGATGGAGATCACAGTTGAGGAAAACGATGAACTACGAAGATTATGAGTCTACATTGTACTCTTGGATATTCGTAGGGACTGTGGGGCTGTGATTCGTTGTGTGTGGGAGACGGAAGCGACTTGTCTTTTAGCAGTAGGCGATTGAACTTCTGGTGAGACGTTGTCCTTACCAGGAGTTTGATCAACAGATAGATAGTACATCTTTTGTCGGAGCTTTTGAACGGATGAAAATACGGTGACCATTACTGTATACTTTGGGATTAGAAAAAATTCCATGGAAAGGTGTTTGTACTGTAGCAAACATATTGACTGTGCGTTTCATCAACATCATTCTAATCTAAAAAGTTTTATATGTGCAAAAATTTGCCCTTCACGTGAAGCTTCTGATTTTCCTATTTACTAATTGTGCTTTGATAGTCTCAGAGTTTTTCCGTTAAAAAAATGTTGGAATAGAAATTTCGCGCAAAATATTTCTTTCCATCACGGTAAAAATCGCACATGACAGGCTTTGTCATCGGGAAGGGAGATTGAAATGTGATAGTTAACATGTAAGCGTAGGATGCCATAGACACGGTCTTACTCATCAACAAGATTAAACTTCTCAATATCCTGCTGAAAATTTGAAAGAGAGTCCATATGGCACTACCGTTGCTTATTTTACAGTAGCAACTGATGTTAGTTTTGGTTGGAGAATATCATGAGTGGAGAGTAAGCGCAAGGAAATAGAAAAGAAATGTGCAACAAGAAAGTTCATGCACCCATTGTCGACTTATTTCCCTTTGATTTTGCTATTGGATTGGTATTGCTTTTGCAGATCTTGTCGCTCTCCTTCACATGTCAAAGTAGTGACCTTGTTTTATTCAACTCGATAGTAACTGCAGTTTTCGAGAAGGCCGGACAAATGCTGAGACCATATTTCTCGTGACGTGGCAAGGAGCCGACAGTCGGACGTGACGTGATTACAGGCGTGCCGTCGATCCGTTAGAGATGCGCGGGGGAACAGTGTCTAGAGGTAAAGTGAAACATGGACTGAGAGTTTCTTTCCATCGACTGTGACAACAAAACAAGTTGCTGCTTCTTTTTTGAAATTACACTAGTATAATAATGCCATCAAGATTGTTTCTATCAACCGCCGGCTTGGTCCTTTCGCTCTATGCTGTGTTCGTCGAATACAAAATGGAGAGTAAACCCGAGGAAGAAGTCTTTACCGCGTTGTGTGATATCGATGCCATCGGAGCAAGCTGCAGGTACGTTTCGCTCTTCAGCATTGTCTCAACCGCGTCATGTTCGATTGTCGGTAGCACAATATGAAGATGTATCTCACGTGTTTCGTTCATTCACGGGATTTCTCAGCACGGTATTTACTCTTCCGGTAGGACGACTGCTTTCATATTTTGGCGTCGTTCCGCACGGTCATGTTTTAGACATACCCAACGCAGCTTTGGGCGTCATCTACTATACCTGGCATATTCTCCTGTCTGATGTTTCGCAATTGCTCACTAGCGCCATGACGATATTGGCTTTCTTGTCTACTGTCTTTCTAGCCTATCAGTTGACTTTTATTTTACACGAGCTGTGCATTTTGTGTTGGTCGACTCATGTCATCAACACATGGCTCATGTATAAAATGGTTCACAGTAGCAATAGAAGCGATAAAACAAAATCGTCATAAACATATCCATGTTTGTCGTCAGGGATTAAATTGCTTGAAATATGAATGTCGGCAAATCGCACTAGTAGGAAGAATGGCAGTTTCCAATTAATTGGGTCCCTCAATTGGTGGTTGTCCATCGTCTTCAAACCAGGGAGCCTCACCGGCTTCTTCAGGGTCAACGCCCAAACGCTTGGCCTGCCACTGTCCCAAAATTTCGGCTGCGCTCCAATAGGTCCAACCACGTACAGTACCTTGGACATAGTAATAATCATCCACGGATCCTGCCCAAATGCGTTTACCAAATATATTTTCCTTACTGATTGACAGAAACTGCGACGCCGCATCGAGATTCCACTTGCCTTCGGACTTGTCACCCCAAACGGCCAGATTCTTACCATCTTCGGTAATTGCGAGGCGAACCCACGTCTCTTCGATTTTATTTTGGCGGTTCTCCCAATTTGTACCAATGAGCCACTCCGATTTTGCAAAATCTTCCTCTCGGAGGATATCATACTCCACATATTCGTACTCATCGCTATCCTCCTTTAAAGCCTGTGGTGTGCCGGAGGAAATGGAGGCGTCGGAATACAGCGATGTGATCGACGGAATCCACGCTCGCGGGGAGCCAGAACAGCGGGTGTGAAAGCTAGTGTGTGGAAGCCAAGCGTATACTATCCTTGCTTTCACGAATAGTAATATCAGAACCCATCCGAGTGATGCAGCAAATTGTGGCGACATATTTTCCTGCACGGAATTAAAAGCAGTATGTTGTCTTCTTTATAGAGCAATTTCCTTTAGCTGCTCGACGCTGGCGTTAATCGGTTCTTAGCCAAATTACGAGAGAGGAGCTTATGAGGTGTTCGGCGCAATGAATGTATCGTTCGCAGTCAGCTACTGGGACAGGGACTTACAGTTAACTGTAAATGAGACGATGAAACACCTTTTTAATTTTCCCATTCTAGTATTTTGCATTCTATCGACATTCCACGTGTGTCGTAGCATAGATACCAGCTATGAACATCTGTACGTGTGTCAGCTTGTCTGATGCAGAAAGGTTTTTAGTTTTCTAAACACAAAGACAACGAATTCGCTGGGAGACACCCCCAGCGTCGATGACTCGGAATAGTGCCCTTTATGGGAGTGGTTGATTTATAGCTCCGACTACCGAAAGTAGAGTACGGCCCAACTTTGGTTTTTGCTTGTCATGCTGCTGCAGACTCCAAACGGCGGGCAAACAGCACCCAGAAAGCCTAGTAGAGTTGCGGTAGCTGCTAATATTTTTTCAGCTACCGTCGTTCGTAAACGGGAACGCACATCTTCCGTCGTTTCACCTCTTCATCGTTTACATTAATATCATGGCGAGTCTTGAAATTGAACCCGAGAACGAACTACGGTTTAAATTGAGTGAAGAAGAACAGACTCCGCGATGTACCATGACTCTTACCCATCCGGGCGGTACAGACGAAGCTCTGGCCTTTAAGGTACGTGAGCTCTCTGTCTATTGTGGAACGCCAAGAAGCGCATCCAGTGTGCCAAGTTTCCCTAGTGCGGATAACGAGTCTCTTCTCTATTTAGTTATTTACTGTGAACCCACTCCTTCTGTTGTCATTGGTTTGCCGCTCTTAGGTGAAAACCACGCAGCCCAGGCGATACCTGGTTCGTCCCAATCAAGGTCTGATCAAACCGGGAGGTAGCGAAACCATTCAAATTCTACTCGTCGAAAAAGACAAACAAGCCCTGATGCAATCCTTCCAGCGTCTAGGTCAATCGGCACTGGATCATTCGAAAGACAAATTTCTCGTGCAGTCTTGCGCGGTATCGCAGCAGTTCGCTTCTCAGTACGATGATGCCGGCACGGGATACGATGCACTGAGCACTATGTGGACCTCGGTCACCGCTGCCGGTTCGCGCACCACAGTTTCTAACAAAAAGCTTCACGTCAAGCATGTGGTGAGCGATGTATCAATCCCTCGATCGAGCACGGCATCGCCCTTACGTCCGCATGAACCTACTTCAGCCCAAACGCTGGAATCCATGTCCCCCGAACAACTTTTGAGCGAGGTTGCTACCCTCCGTCGCAAGTACGACGAACTTGTTGGATTTTCCGTGAATCTCACTGCTGAACGAGACATTCTCAACAATACTCTGGAACAAGCAAAGCGAGACTTGGATCGCGAAGTAAAAAAGTCTGCCTTCAGTGACAATAAACGCAACGTGCGACATGGTACAATCTCGGATACGATTCCGAAGCGGTCTCTGGGATCGTTGGTGCTAGTGGCAATACTTTTCTTCGTGGCCGGTCTCAAGCTAGAGCAAAGCGGAAATTCACGAATTCTTCGTCATGTTCCAGTTGTTGGCAGAATGCTGGAGGGTGCCACAACTGCCAAAAATGTTGACTCGGTCACACCAGCACCCGAAAGCGTTGTCAAGCCAGTGGCCAGGGCTGAAAATATGGATGAAGAGGAGCTTTGACAACCTAAAAGTTCATGTTGCCAAAGTTAACTTTCTTGTTCGAGACAATGAATACACTTCTGACATAGCAATATTATATGTAAGAAAGCTGTAGTGGACGTCTACAATAGATGAAATATGTAGGAGGCCACGGAAGAGAAAGAAGTCGGCTACAATTTAGCAAATGCCCCTCATTCACGTCAATTCCTCCACAACTTTCCATTTTCGCACCACAGCTTGTATCAACAATTCTTTCATGGACTTGTCCGACAAGCCGCTGTTTCGTCTATGTGAGGTGCTGTAAAGAGAGCTCATGACGTTTTGTGGACTCAAAGGCATTGTTGTCGAATTGACGCCCGGATCTTGTCCCCGGATTGTAACCAATCGCCGTGAGGCGTCAATCCAAAGACTGATTGGCCACACCCGTCCGTGCTCGCACGTCGGAACTGCAAAAATTTCCCGTCGCTCCTCGCCGTTTAAGACAGCCGATGGCCATGGCCGACTGTTATTTTCGTCATGTTCTTCAAATAAGCGCGAAGCAACATTCATTGCGGCTGTACACGGTGCTCCACTGTCATGGTAAAGAGGAAGACCCACCAACACAGAACTATCGTCTACCCGAACTTGCTCCAGCAAGGCCTTGACGGCCAAGGGGTGGCCAGGAGAACGCAAGGTCAAATACTTTTTCCCGTCTCTACTACTGTATAGACCAGAACAATCAGCGTTTTCGTCGACCACAGCTACATGTATGTTGACCGGGCCGGGCCAAATGCGTGTCGCTAGGCGTTGCAGGACTTGTTGTGATTCCGAGAACGCGTGTACAGAGTTTGCAACACCATCTTTTCCACGCATAGCGTATGGTCTAGGTGGGAGCATTTTTTTTAGAAAGGGAACATCCAACGATGATGGCACCAAGACGTGGGGGCAACGGCACAAGTCAGATCCCTGCAACCTTCGTATCCGCTCCGACCACTCCCCCGGATCTGTTGTCGAAAGCCGAAGGTAGACTTCGTACGTACATTCGGTTGGAATTGCCACTGTGTCTCCCCGGGTCCATCGGACGGAAATCTCTCGGATCCCTTCGACTGTAGCTTGAATTAACGTTGGTTTCCGATTCGGCGAAAGTGGACTGGAGGATCCGCAATGTCTAGTGGGCTACAGAAGGGAAGGACATCTCTTAATCAGTACGTTTCTACGAAATAAGTTCAGTTCCCGCAACCACGAGATACTTACGACGTTCTTCGGAGAATGCGTCCGTCTGACCAAAGCCCGTCGCCTTTTTCGTCTCGCTGCTGCCGCTGCTTCGGCAGGTGACCGCTTCTTGATGCATTCCTCGTTCTGAGGTGTCGCTGTCAAAGCTCCAGAGGTAGTTAGGAAAGACGCTGGCTCAGGTGATGCTACGGTTTCCGTCGTAGTAATCATGCTCGATTCGATTGTTGACGAATGCTAAAGGAGGCTCAATCCCGGGTTTGGTAAATTTCCACAAGCCGACGAGAAGAAAACCCGACTCACACTCCAGAAGAAGCTGGCCGGGAACTGTTGTCAACAATGAGTAAGAGATGATCCGACAATCGACGAAAGAAATTCTCTCACAGTCAAAGCCGTTTCTGTCGATCCAGATCGATGTGAGATTTTCTTGGTTGGCTGCGGAGCGGAGTTGGAAACTTTGTCACGCGAGATTTCGGACAAATGTCCAGGATAGGGATGAGGTTTACGTTAGAACGGAGGCGTCTGTAGGGGTAGGTAGACCTTGGATTAGAAACATCGCGGCGGTATGGTACGGGAGAAAGAGTAGCTTTTCCCGAAATTGGCTAGTCTGGCCTTCTCCCGATTACCTTCATATCCATTGGATTTTGCGCACCGTTTGTTTTCCGGAAACCCGATGCAATCACTCACTGTCAGTCGACGAGGACCTTGAGTACGTGTAGAATTGATGTCGGTACCTGTACCAATAGGAACCGTCTACAGCAGATTGGATATTACACAGATCTCGACTCGGAAAGAATAAAACAGTGAGCGAGGCAAAGCGACTACAGACACAACTACATTTGATAAACATGAGCGGTTTCGGTGGCAGAGGTCGCGGCCGTGGAGGGGGTCGTTCCCCTGGGGGGCGCGGACGTGGCGGTGGACGCGGAGGCTTTTCTCCTGGTGGACGTGGTGGATTCGGTGGTAGAGACGGGGGACGCGGGGGCCGTGGAGGTGGTCGCGGTGGGCGTGGTGGAGGGAGACGCGAGGGAGGTATGCGTCCTGGCGGAATGAAAGGAGGTACCAAAGTTATTGTCGAACCGCATCGCCACGAAGGAGTCTTCGTCGCCAAGGGCAAAGAAGATGCTCTGGTAACACTGAACAGCACTCCTGGTGTTGCTGTTTATGGAGAAAAGCGAATCAGCGTCGAAGTACCTCCTGCTACGGGTGAAACAGTTGCCACCAAGGTCGAATATCGAGTCTGGAACCCTTTCCGATCCAAAAGTAAGTCTTGGCTAGGTTCCTCTTGCTCGTCAATTGGCCAATATTTGCGATACTTTTTCTCATCGTCAGCATATCTCTTCCTTAGTTGCCGCCGCCATCTTAGGAGGCGTGGAGAATATTTGGATCAAGCCTGGATACAAGGTGCTCTATATTGGTGCTGCCGCTGGAACTAGTGTGTCACACGTGTCAGACATTGTTGGACCCACTGGTGCTGTCTACGCTGTTGAATTTAGTCACCGTCCGGGACGAGACCTCCTGGGAGTTGCTAAACAAAGGACAAACATCATACCTATCATCGAGGATGCTCGGCATCCGCTCAAATACCGGATGTTGATCGGGATGGTTGATTCTGTTTTCGCTGATGTTGCCCAACCAGATCAAGCTCGTATTGTTGCTTTGAACTCACACTACTTTTTGAAGAATGGTGGACATGCAGTGATCGCCATCAAGGCATCTTGCATTGACAGTACTGCCGCACCCGAGGCTGTCTTTCAAAGGGAAGTGGAGAAACTGCGATCGGAAAACTTCAAGCCGATTGAACAAGTTACCCTGGAGCCGTATGAACGAGATCATGCTGTTGTTGTTGCAGAATACAGACCTAAGAAAAAGAAGAGCAAAGAGTAGGTGGGAGCCTGTGAAACTATGTAGTGGTGTAATGTCATAGCCATCTCTTTCCTTTTAAATAATATGCACGATTGTTGGTAAGCATGAGGATGTTGCACTTCTACCTGATTTTTCTTTTCCTTCAGTGATCCTCCTATTCCTTGTCGGATTGGAGTTATACGTAGTTAACGTATTCTTACATGGTAAGCGTTACAGATACTATTAGACATTGGATGGTTAGAAGGCCTGTTACTACCGCTTCCTTTATGTTAGTTGACCTGTGCTATATCTTTGTACATAGTCACTGCTTCGTCCCCTGCCGTTGGCTCCCAAAAAGCGGCCATCATTTCTGTACTTTCCGCGCGACGAAAACACGATACGATTTGACGAGACTTACGGGAATCTCTCGACGTCAAAAAAAGCCACGTGCGAATCTTCAACGCCGAAGGTAGTCACTATCGACTGACTGTGAGTCGGTGGCAGGAGAATACGATGATCAATCTACTATAGAGCACGGTTCAGGAAACGTGGGTTCGAATACCACACGATGTCTTCTGTATGAGTTGCCCTAGTTTAGCAAGACTCTTTTGAACCCAACCAGTATGCCGAACGAGATCAAAATGGGCAATACAACCAAATCTTCCTACCAGTCCATCGTGATTAGCGATGAATTAAAGACGACAGAGATCCATGCTATAAAACGAAATCAAGAACAGATACGCAACGGAGTTTTCGACGTGAGCGTAATTGAAAGCGGATACAGCAGTCAGAATCCGTACAGTTCACCGAGTAACGAGCAAGACGATCTACTTACACAGTGCTTCAGGTTGTTGGGGTTCGATTGCAACCCACTCGTCGTAAATGAAGGCGGAAGAAATTCGGCGTCGGCAGATCTTCGCTTGGCTATGCTGTCAAACTTCTCTACAGCCTATAACACTGTAAGCATCAGTCTCGCCTTGGCAATCTTACGGAACGTTCGTCCAGTAACTAAAACGAGCAACCAAGCGTTTTGCTCTTCGGCACTTATTGGAGGTATGATTGTTGGGCAATTACTTGGCGGCACTATAGGAGATGTAGTGGGACGGCATAGAGCAATGAGTCTTGTCATGCTCCTTCAAATTGTAGCAGCGATAGGTTCAGCACTCTCGTGTTCGTTGTTGATGTGTGGTCGTGAAATTGATCTGTATCATACGTTGACGGGTACGTATCGAGTAAAGTTACTCCGTTACATAAGTTTACCAATGTAAGGACCCCACACTAACCTCCCTTTACTCGCAAAACGTCAGCCTGGCGTTTCTTGCTTGGAATAGGCTGTGGTGGAGTTTATCCTTTGGCGGCTACCATGACGGCAGAATCCACCCATTGCTCGCAGAAACGCGCCAAGCTAGTAGCACTAACTTTTTCCATGCAGGGTTTTGGGTACTTGGCTGTGCCTTTAATAGCGTGGCTACTGGTCGCCGTTCTCGGGGAAGGTTCGAACATTTCTTGGCGGGTCCTACTCGCTCTTGGCTGTGCCCCAGGTATTGTGCTATCGATTGCGCGAACGCAGCGAACACATTCTCTACAAAAGAGACCAATAAGAACGAACGATTTCTCATCGACGGCACGTCCACGAACCGCTCCTGTTTCGATACAAGATGCAGTTATGAAGGAACCCGATCTGTTCAGGAAACTTCTTGGAACCAGCGGATGCTGGTTTCTTTTTGATGTGATGTTTTACGGCAACACGATTTTTCAGCCTGTTGTCTTGTCTGCCGCCTTCGGACCCGCTGAAACTGTATCAAAAGTAGCGCAAGATACACTGTTGATCAATGCCATGGCATTTCCAGGTTATCTCGCAAGCATTGTTTTGATCGGGCGCCAAAGTCCAAAATTTGTTCAAGCTCAAGGATTTTTGCTAATGGGTTTCATTTACACAGCAATCGGCTCCTTCTTTGGTGAACTAGCCGGGAATCATTGTCTACTCCTAGGGGGATATGGGGCATCCTTTTTCTTTTCCAATTACGGACCCAACTCAACGGTACGTGTCTTGCGTCGTTTGAGGAGACAGAAGATCTTTGATAAATTTCTCACCGTATCGCCTCCTCTTGAGAGATACAGACCTACATGCTTCCATCCGTCACGTTCTCCCAAGCATGTAGATCAACTCTCAACGGTTTTTGCGCTGCTTGTGGTAAGGTTGGTGCACTGTTAGGGGCACTCTGCTTCATCCCGATTTTACATGTCTTTGGTGAGGCCTGGGTCATGTTTGCTTGTGCCGCAATTGCTTTCACTGGCTTTGTTTTGACGCTTCTTTTCGTAAACGAAGAGACAGATTCGTCCGAATCCCTGAAAGACACAGCAGATCATCTTTGTTGCTCCACTTTTGAAGACCAGCAAGGAATGGGGAACGAATCAATAGATTTGATTGTGACCCACGATCGCAATTTACCTCTGAAAGTCGTGTTCAGCCGGCCCTCGCTCTTTGACTACTACGATGATTGACAGTGAGCGTGTACATGTACCTATCTCAGCTTCGACCTCCTGGAACGAGGTACATGAACGATTCAACTTGGCCTCTTCCCATACATGGTTGACTTTCGATGTATAAAAATCTAAGCATGCTATAAAGGTACACGCGTCCATTGTTGAGATTAGAGAACTGGGAAAGAAGAATTTCTAATCATATGAGGAGAACAAGCTGTATTTTCGTTTATCTACTTGTAGGAATGACGCGAAAGAGTAGCGAATTGTTCCAACGGTAAACAAGAGTGTTGCTCTCCTCCTTGGTCGCAAGTAGCTCGGAATCTTTACAGGCCATAGTTCAACCGAAAGATATCGTTGTGCACATAGCTGAGAGCAAGAAACGGGTTGGCGTGGAAAGAGGAGAAGATGAGAGTGATCACTTGACAAAAAGCCACGCGAACGACGATGCATGCTCCTGATCGACCGTTTTCGAAGAACGATGGGCACTTACTATGCACCTGGCGCAGTTGACACGAGTTGAAACATTTCGCAAAAGTGCAGTGGATTGTCTCCGCCGATTTTAATGCTACCAGTAACGAAAATGAGAATGGCGTTGGGATTGCTTGACGGCTGCACGTCCGTGGACTTGACCGTATGTTGCACCTGCCCGGTTCCTTTCAGCTTGTTGATGATATTTTCCGGTCCTTGGAACTGTTGTCCTTCAAAAGACATCATCGAAGAAGGTTGCTGTGTATGTTGTTGGCATAGGAAAGGGAGAAACGAGTGAGAGACCACGAAATCGCACCAAAGGGGGAGCGGAGACGCAACCGAAGCAAACGGTTCGTAAAGCGGCATAGATCCAACTCAAGAGACACCGAAAGCACTTGATTCTTATCGTAGATGTACGAGAAGCAAACCATTACGTAAAAGATCTAGCACTGCGCATGCATCAAAGGCAAAACAGTGAGAGACCAGCGATCTATACTCACGAACAGACTAGCAAGGGAATCCACATTGGTGTCGAACGAATTGTAAAAGTGACCCACAAACGCCTGCGCGATTTCTTCAGCAGACATGATTGAATGTGAGCGGTGTATGGAAGGCAAACAGGTAGCAAAGAGAGTGTGCGCTGCACAGCCCATTAGAAATTTATGCAGTTGTCGACAATGCTGCAAACCACAAGACGAATCGAAGAGAAAGCGATACTCACTTGTCACAGTCAGTTCCTGGATGTATTTACATTAGCACAGAAGCCTCGTTGTACTGAGGATGCAAAGGAGGCAGCTTTTTTTCGCCAACAGTAACGGTAAATTGACGGAGAGACACCCGTTAGACGACGGTAAGCACTTGGGTACTCACACACAATACTAGACGTCCATTCAGACAAACGGGCACCACCAATCTCCCGGTATTTGACTGTGAGCGTGATATTGGACTCATCGAGTCCCGTTGAACCACCACGTGGAAGTTCCACGCAGCGGAAGATTGTACAGCGATGTCCCCTGCCACACTGCCTCGTGATTGGTTGAAGTCGATCTTCGCTGGTGTTTGCCAATGGCCGTTACATCGGCAAGACATCCATGGCGTAAGTGTATCGCTGGCCTTGTGCTTTCAAACCCGTTGTCTATATCTATAGAGTTAATTCAGAAGGTAAGAGTAGTATGCATCGGCTCGTTTCGAAGTGCAGCTACATGCTGTAGCGCCAAGCGATGAAAGATGCCACGGGACCAAAACATTTTCCGGAGAGACCTGTGGAGTTGGGCTTGAATCGCTTTATTCGAATCGGCTCGCCAAACGGCTCAACGTCTTTCGGATGTCCATTTCGATGCCATTCGTGTGCATCATGACAACACTTCTGCTTACACAGGGAATCTCTACCACCGTCGCAGTTGTGCACTCCTCGTTTTGTCCTTTACGCAGTTTCACTATAACACCACAATGGCAAGGCATATGAATCTGCGCGGCTCACTTCGATGGGTCTTTCTGACCCTGGTACTGCTGCAAATTGCGTGTGTGCCGTCAGTTGTGGTAGGAGAAGGTGAACCCACTATGGGAGAAGAGGTTCAGGAACGAATGGAGGAAGCTATGGATACGGCCGGAGGGTATGTGGAAGAAGCCTACGAAAGTGTTCAAGAATCAGTAGAAGAAACCATGGAACCTGTCGTAGAAAAGATCGACGAAGTTGTCGAAGAAACTAAAGCAAAGGTTGAAGAAGTCGTCCCAAAGAAAGAAACAAAAGCCTCCGAGGCGCTTGAGAAGATCAAGACCAAGGTGGCGGCAGCCATCGGTATTGTGGTCGACAAATCGAAGGAAGTTGCTGATCGCGCCAAATCCATGAGCAAACAGGACGCGAAAAAGGTCGCTGCTGCGGCTTTGGGAGTTTGGGGTGTTTCCGTTGGTGTCGGATGGCTAGCCCAAACAGTGGCTAAGGATGCACCTCCAGCACCGACCGCTGGCAAGAAGGGCCGAAAATAAGTGACGTAAACGGTTGCTTTTACCAGTAGAAATTGTGTGTACCAGAGAACCCTGCAACAACTCTGAATGTGCTAAACTATAGCCGATTGACAGTCAATGATGAATTTAGCCATCTTCTCGAAGTAATTTACTGTTAGGCGCACTTGACCTTATTCAGCCTCAAATCGAGCGAGAAGACGGTCTGCTCATATCCACAGTCAATGTACCTTGTTTTCAAACTCGGTCCGGTAGATTGATGGTGTTTTATAGTTCTTCCGTGGACAGCGGCGAAAGCAACTCACTCTGACAGACGACTTAAATGTGCTTTCAGATACAGTTCCCTTTACTCTTAGTTTACGTAAGAAAGGGTAGCTCGATTGTTGGAAGTTACGGGGATTACGGCTGCAGGATCCCCCTTCAATGCGGTACTGTCCTGCCGAATCGAGTTCTCTTTTCCTACCTGCAGATCGCCCATTGCTTCCGTTAGGGATTCTTCGCCATCCGAGCTTTCTTCGCTATCAGGGATCTCGACACCGGCCAGTTTCTCCGTAAGCAAGTCCAACGCGCGAAGACACGTCGAGTCAGAGACTGCCATGGTCAGGTCTTCGACGGACCCCTTGAGCTTCACCAGTTCTATTGAACAAACTCGTCTCAAATCTAATTTGATGTTGCCCAAGTATTTGCAAAGCGCTCGTAGACCCGCCGCATTGAGATTGTCGTGACTAGCGTATAGAAAAGTGGCAATCTGAACTGCGGAAGAAAGTCCGACAGACGTGAGTGCCATGCATTCTTCGTCTTTCGCATTGTCAAGTTCCGTAGCACTTTTTGTCGAGTCTGCTTTGGCTACTCCTTCCTCTACCAAGGCGCAGACGAAATCAATCATTTTTACAACGGGCAGCGATTTGCCACGTGTTGTTTTTTGCGAGCGAGAGGAGAAAACCTGCAAGATGTGAGAAATGGAATTCAACAGAGCCTCTTGATAAACAGGACCACGACGAACGTATGCGGGAAAGAACACGCTCTGCAACTGTTGCCAACGAACGAGGCTCCCAATTTCCTTTGATTCCTCTTCGTGGTACTCTTCCTCCATTTCCCCAGTCGAAAGATTGGGGTCAAAGAATATGACCACAAGGTTGGCCAACCATGAGCTGTCCACAATTCGTCCCGACCATAAGAGCTTCGTTGCAACCTCTGCAGCTATAAAAGCCAAAGACGTATGATTGCCCGACCCCTTCGGAAGATTATCGAGCCAATAATGGACAACGTCTGAAATAGACACCATCTTCCCGTCTAACTCTTGAGTTTTTAAGACAACTGGGAATAGCGTAGCCCAATCCGAGAGGGCAAGCAAGGCTTGAGCGCGTATTTCGTCCGTCTCCACTTCGTTTGACGCCATGCGCAATATTAGTGGGAGGAATTGTTCCGAGATTGTGTCGACAGGGGTAAACAAACCGAGCTTGCCAAAGCAAGAAACGCCGAGTTGACGGATCAATAGATTCTCACTGGTTACAGCTGGGATAATATGAGTCGCCCAGGATGTTAAAGCATCGGGATTTGAACCAAATCCGGGAGACACACGTTCCAAGACTAGGCTGAGAATTGCAAGTATGCGCAAGTGATGCTGTTTTTGCAACTCCGCGTGCTCTTGGCTCAGACGACTGAGTTCGGCAATTATTTCGCTGGTTGCGTCGACGAGATCTTTTTCGAGGATGCAAACGGAGTGTAGGGCTTGAACGCAGCCTTCGACAAGGTCGTCCGGTGTAACGACGGAACTGAGCATGCGTTTCATGACGGCAGTAAAGACTCGACGCGATCCTTCTTCCATCGAAGACTTTGAAACGCACGTCGCTAGCTGTAAGAGCTGCAAGCAAATTGTGACGAGGCTATCCACCAAGCCGCCGTCCTCATCTTCGTACTGCTCACTAAGCACTGTCATGAGTTGGGCGGCGTGGTTCTCGACAACAGAGCAAAGAATGGGAACTTCAGGGATGATGAGGGAAAGCATGGCCTCAGCTCGAGAGTTTGATTGCGATGTTTTGGTGTGTTGGACAGCTACACGAGCCCACAGTAACGCCTCTGGCGTCAAAACTTGTTCAGCATTTGCAATCACAAGGGAAGACGACGCGTTCACATTCTCAACAAACGCACGTACTTCGGGTGGACTCATCGACAACTCTTCCAGGTACGCTGTAGGGTCCTTGGTCGCGTCTAGCAATAGTTTGACAACTTGAGCTGCCTCCTCTTCAAAATTCACCACGTCCAATCCACGAAGAAGTTCCAGTGGTTCGTATTTGACGGCTTTCATCCAAGCCTGGCAAACCATTTTGACGGTCGCGTCCCGCGTGGCAGTACAGCTGTAGATTGATGAAGACAAAAGGATGTAGCGGAGGTCAAGTGATTAGTACATAAGCAAGGTACGTCATGATCAGCTTGCGTGTCTGTCGTAGCACGTACCGCTTGGAAAGACCAGCTCGCACGAGCGCCGCTCGTTCGTGTGATTGCCAAGTGGAAACGGTAGAAAGCTTATGTAAGGCTGCAACTCGGACTTTAGGTTTCACGTCGGCAATTCGGGCAACAATGATATCCAATGTTTGGCCGTTTAGTGGCAGGCTTTCGAGAGCCTGCAGGCGATTAGTAACGGACGGGTCGTGTTGGACACTCCACACCAAGGCAGTCCGCAAATCGGCATCATCAATGGTTCCGGTGAAGAATTGTTTAGCAGCGATAATGGCCGCGTTCCGAACTGACTGGGTCTTGTCCGTAAAGCGAGGCAGTACAGCCTGTGACGCCTGGTCGAGAAGACCGTGAAAAAGGTGCTGCGCTGAACTCTGCATCCAGAATCCGACAAGATTCCCAATCAGTCGACAAGCAACGTTTCTAACGCGTTCTAATAGAACGTTGGAGAACTCAATTGCACGAGTCAACACCGAAAGTGAGGAAACGAGAGAGGTAGAAGCCAAGCAAGCAATAGCCTCCAACAAGGCGAAAACGGAGTCTTTCGTTGTTGCCGAAAGCTCTGCGGTGGAGACAACCGTGTCTACGAAGGATACAAGTATGCATCCCAACTGGCTTTCCACGGAATCCTGATTCTTATCGGACTGGATCATGTCACTGGATGAAGCATCTCGGAAGCCCATTTTCTCGAGCGATCCCGTCACGACGAGTTCATTGAGCTTATCCCCAAATGAACGAGACAGCCTATCGAGCAACGCATCATTCTCCCCGCGGTTGTCCACAACAATAGCTTGTTGATAATTGTTCAAGTGCTCAAGAACCAGCTCATAGAGTGATTCGTCCATTATTTTACCAGTGATTACTTTGGGTACTGTCGGTGAATTCTGCACCATGGTGAGAATCATCTGACTTTCAGTGTACAGAGGGTCAACATTCGATGAAGTCTGTCAACGATTTGAATTTTACTTCCGGGTGCGAATAGAAAAGGCAACGGCTCTCCTCCAGAACTCGTGTCCGCTTAGGAGCTTTTATTTGAAAACCGCCGCGATTTAATTAAAGATACTAATCTTAATACAGCGATTGCTTGAGGAAGAATACATAGTAAATTTGAAAAGGACTACCAACCAAGAAAAAAATGTATTTATCGAGTTTGGTCGCGGTTACTAAAAAATCCCTGTTTGAATTGTCGTGTTCTCTAGGTTACCGTAGCGGCCGACGCATTTCAATGCGTTAGCAAATCTCTCCTTCCTATATATTCTGTACGACTCCGCCAAAATAGAAATTTCTTCACAATGCCGCGTAACTAACCGTATTCTGGAATCGCCCATGTCGGACAGGCGGAAGATTCCGGATTGGAGGATTTTCTCTCTTGTGTGCAAGAGTTGCCGCCGCCATCCTTGTGGGCTATAAACCCGAGTACGATTACCATTGACTTATACCGCGAGTCGGAACTCACATTCAACTCCCATAGTCAGTCATTCCTTGCAGTTCCTGTCAATCCAGTCCTCTGGTTGTGAGTCCTTTGCTCGAGACATCACTTGCTTCCGCAAATATCCCTGACTGTTCATTCGCTTTCCAGTTGTGAACGAGTCTTTCGATGATGGTGAAAGTTATTAGGTCTCTTGGCCTATCGGTGGCATCGTTGTTTGCTGTACTGTTGTCGAGTAGCAGTCCTAGCGAGGCTTTTGTCCGCGGTAGCCATGGCGATGTTCCGAGCTCTTCCCATTCGGAACAAGCACGAGGTGAAACGATACCGTCCACTCGGAAGCTGTCATGTAACATCGAAATTAACGACAACAGTACCGATGCAGGCAGTACCGGCGATACCACTAGCTTTACCTTTGACTATTACGTATCCGTGGGTGCCCGCGGTCCTGTATCGGAGGACCTGGTACAAGCACTACAGCAGGATATCTTTAATGGCGCGCATTTTCAAGTTCTTTTGTGTCAGAACGATGAACCCGAATCAATTGCAACTACGCAGAACGATACGACGGATGGTGGTGCTCGTTCGTTGCGGGAACTCGGCGTCAGCGACCTTACTATGGAAAGCTTCGAAATATCGGATTGTAAGTAGGCTCTCTCACATTGCGCAATACTCAAATGCCGCGGGCATTTGAGTTGTTTGTATTCACCTTTCGTGACCAGTTTCGATTCCGAAAACTTGGTTGACACGAATTATGTACGTTTTGCTTCACCTCGTGGCTTGCTCATCAATAATATTTTCTCGTCCTCTATTTGCAGATTTATGTCCGGCCAACTTGCGCAGCATTGTGAATCGTACGCTGACAACGGAGTGTGACGTGATGCGCGGCTCGATCCTCGTGACATTGCTAGAAACGGACAGTGTCGAGGATGCTGCGGCTACTATTCGATCTGGGATCTGGGATGCCGTTTCCCTTGATCTCGTTTTCAGTCGCTACGCTCCGCTCGTTACCTTTGTTGAATATTTAGGTGATTCCGTTAGTGGCGCGTTTCCCCAACCCGATTCACCCCTTCGTGATTTAGACGACGAAGATGGTCCGATTGTCGCCCTTAACGAGGGAGATCGGTCTGTCAGTGCGGACAGTGGCGGCAACAATGGGCTCGCTATTGGTCTGGGTATTGGAATTACCGCCTTGGTCGCACTTGTCGGTTTAGCGGTCTATCACTCCAGACTACAGAAAGACCATGACGAAAGTACGATGGCGCATGATGCGGATGCGTCGACAGCAGTGGCTTAAAATCTTCAATCTAATGTAGCTTTCTTGTCGTGTCTGAATGATTGAAAAGTGAAACATTACATTATGATTTGGTTGTAACGGCACACAAAATTAAATCTTCAGCAGATGACAGTAGCTCTATTGACGAATCTCCCATATAAGTACGACAAAATATGCACGATCTAATCTTTACTGCTTCCGAGGCCTTTCTATCTTCGATCGTTTTCCAAAAATGACGGTTGGATGTTGTGCAGCCAAAGAAGACGTAGTTGTTCTCTCTCAATGCCCTGCCAGAGCGAAAACCCAGAGTGAAGGCTACGCTGATACGTAGTGACTGTTACAAAGGCTGATTGCTCTTCTTAGTAAATGGCATGTAGGAAAAGTCTTCGCCGTCGCTATCTTGCAGCGATGCAATGGTGCGCTTCAAAGAATCATCCGCCGGCAAAGAAATGTGAGGATCATTGAAGCAGGTATCTGTTGCTTTTTTATAGTTCATGGATGTGATGGATGGCTCCCCGACAATTTCCATGCTCAATCCAAATTCACTTCCACCAAGACGACGGCCACGCCGTCCAATACTAGCCGACGCGCTGTCGCGGAAATCGGAAGCTTCTGAATGGAGTGCCGGTAGACGGATTTCGGGCGTGGAAATGACGTTGGAATCTGTACTGGAAATTCGATTCTTGTATTGGTTCTTTCCTGTATTGGCATACGGGTTTGTCCGGTGAAAGGCAACCCTTGACGAGAGGCCGGTTGTAGAACGGCAGCCTGTCGTAGGAGTCACCGCGGCGGATGATTGCTGCGTCTTGGTGGAGTTCGTCGATCGAGATATCAGCTGAACGGTACCTGGTAGATAGAGAGAGATTTAGCGGTTAGAATTGCAAGCCCAGGGAACAGCCTGGTGTGGATCCCAATGATCCTAAGAATGTCGACTCACTCTTAAGAAGCTCTGGGACTGTCGCGGTCTCTCGAACTCTAGCGGTCTGCCATTCCAATTCACGCATTTGCGACTCCAAGGCGTCATTGTCTCCTTCGATCCTTCGTAGTTGCTCTTCAAGTCTCGTGCGACGATCACGGCGAGTGTCGGCATTGGTAAGCTGCTCTTGCCAGGCGATTCGAGCTATTTCACGGTTCTTTTGTGCCAAGTCCAAATCACTCTTCTTTGACTCATACTTTAAGAACAGTTCGTGAAGCTCTTCGTCGCCCTGGACGACTTCGAGACCCCATGAATCCGGATCCCGAATATCAAATTTGGAGTTCCGATACCGGGACCCGTACGTTTGATGTCGTTGGTCGCCCACAAGATCAGTTCCCGATATCGTTTCCCCTTTTGCAGCAATCCATGCCCGGAGAGAGGCGTGTTGGATTCCCATGTGCTGTGCGCGTAGCTGCAGGCGTCGACAAGAATGACGAAAGTTCCTTGTTCGTTCGAGAAAGGCTTGCTGGGATTCCAACGTATCCTGACGGGCTGCTTCAAGTCGACGGGCACATACTTGGTTAGTCAACAGCGCTTCGGAATGACCTTTTTCTACCTGAAGTTGAGAATCCAAAGCGTCTTTAGTCCTTTGTTCCAATTGGATGAGGCTCTTTCCCGCTTCGTCTGTTTTTTCACACATCTTTTCTCGGTCTTCTCCCACATCCACTAGTTGCTGCTGGACCGAGTCTATTTCACGCAGTACACTGTTTTGTTGCCGACGAATCTCTTCGATGTGATTATTGAGGGCCGCAAATTTTTGCAACAGCGCCATGGCACCGTTGGAAGTGGCGTTGGCACCCTGCAAAGACGACGACATCGTGGGCACTTCAGGGCAATGACTCCAGCCACGATTCCACGAAGTTGTCCAGTGGAGCAATGATGGAGCGTGGAGCTTATTTACTCCAATGCAACAAAGCTTCTTGTGAGAGTCACAGTCAATAAAATATGGAAAATCCTGATTTCACTGTTTTCGTCTTTTCCTCCTTTTTACAGTCAACACAATTTACTGTTGCAGTTGTCCGTAATTGTCCGAACCAAGGTGATGCCAAAAAGCGGATGTGAAATCCGAAACAATTTGACTGTGAACGTAGACCAATTTAGGTCTGTGTACTAACGAATATATTTCAACCGGGAGAATCGAAATACACACGACCGGGGTTCATGTGGGTATACCAGCGTCTAATAGAGCAATTGACAGTGACGTCTTTCCACTAGCTGTTTAAATCAGAGTCGTTTACAGTTAAGGTTTTGTGGCCACAATTTTCTATTGTATACTTGGTCAAATTTATAGCAAAGGATTGGCAGCAACTTTGGAAAGACTCGCAAATATCATAGTTCATTGGCAAATCATATTTGGGAAGTCGGCTCATGAGTATGCTCAGCGAAAGTCTACTAAGCAATCTACAGCAATTGAAGGACTGGTTTCCAGAATAAACTCTTTCAACAGCGGACCGACAACGTCTTGTCCGCCTTCATGAAGCATACTTAATTTCAAAGGAGTTCCTGTTCCCACTTCCATTTGTACTAAGGTCAATGCAGTCTCCGCGTTACACGGATTCCGCTTTTCAATCGTGGTCTCTTCATCGGTTTTCTCGATGTCACCGTTACTGCTCACAAGATAAAGTTGACAATAGTGATGCAAAGGACTCTCTTCTTGAATTGTTTTCTTAGCTTGTTCAGCGTCCACCCACCTGTACCGAACGGGACAAAGCAACTGTGATGGATGATAGTCACCCTTGTACCGCATTTTTGGACAACTTTCAATATAATAACCCAAATAGTAATATGGTAGAGATGGTTCCTGCTCCCTGATCCAGTCGATTTCCCGCAATATAGCGTACTTGCCCAAGGGCACCAAGTCGTGAGCAAAAGAGGGATTGTAAAAAAGGTAGACGGACGAAAGTCCTTCAGGTAGAATATCCACAACACCAACTGCGACTAGCAACCCTGCTATGCGATAATGTTGGTGGTACGTTCCAAGCTTACGATTGCGAGGCGAAATACGTTCACTTGAAAAAGGATTTTCGACCAAGAACATGTAAAAACTACCAAAAGCATTCAAAATCTGCTCTTTTTTTGACTGAGGTAACTCGTTGTATTCAAAATCAAGCATTTTGAGCGCCCTCACCTTCCATCCCTTGGGAGCGTGCGAAGCCCAGGGAACGTCATCTCCCTCAGCGAAAGAGTATTCTTCAGCAGATAAAGGATGGGGATCACCGTGTACTTCATGCTGATACCGAAAGTACAGGCGGTGGACTTCAGGATCCAAAGCCGACTCGTGGGCGGATAAGGTTTCGATCTGAAATTTGTAAGTAGCAGGCAATGGCTGCTGGGGACAGTGCTGTATCCACCATGCCGCTAGTTGGTCCTGTGGCTTTTCCATGTTCGTTTCCGTGGGCTCCCCCATAAAAGAGATCTGGGAAGAATCCGTGGCGTCGACGTTAAAGATAACCATCACATGCCCAGACGCTTCGTGACACTCGATGAGTTTGATGGACACTTGTGGTTGTCTTTTGGGCTTTTTATGCACTGTATCCGAGTCTTCTATCCCACATGTATCAGAAGGAGAGATTTGTAAAGGAGACTCTGTCAAAGTTGCCGTCAGAGCATATTTGAGGCTTCGTGCCAAAGACGACGGCTCGAGAGCGTTTTTGGACCGTCCAGCAATCTGAGCACAGACGCTGGTCACCGCGACGAGTTCCCCCTGGGATGCTGCGTTACCCTTTTTGTTTTTCTGGAACTGAAGTTTAAACGAAGGTTCCACAGCAATCTCGTCGTAGTATTTGCTCCCCAAAATCTCGCGCAGCGCCTTGATGGTCCAATCTTGTAAAAAGCCAAGCTTTCCCGAGTCCTCTACCAATTTTTGGTACTGTATCCTTTTCGAGACAATCTGTTTCTGCCTTTCGTCAGATCCACTCGTTGGCTTTGCTTTGGTAGGCGCTTCCAACAGTGCTTGCATGCGTTTTGTAACTCTGCGTTGTGACTTGGTAGGTACAAAGTCTTTGACGGGCAGACGAATCGTGATGTTTGGACAGCAGGATGCGGCGTTATCGGGTTTGTACAAGGCCGAGCCCGATCTTCTCCAACCTCGATACACAAGACGTTCATAGCAAGCTGGAGTGAGTCGCGCCGTGAGGATTGAATATACCTTACTACTGGCTTTTGGATCTCGATGAACTATCGAAGCTCGCTTGCCTTTGCAGTAACCACATTCGGACCAAGCGGAACCGCACAACCGAACAACGTTCATCGCCCCATCGGCGCTTCTGCTATTTCTTTGCACCGAAGACGACGGCTCCATAGCGCAATGAGCCTTAATTGCTATGTGTCTGCGCCTGCAATGAAGACTACGGCGTTGCTTTCCAATGCCTTCCGACCTTGGTTGTTAGTCTTCTGCACTTGATCGCACCGCGTCAAGTCGTTTTCGAATGTTGTTCGCTTTCGAATCGGAATGACCCCTGGACATTCAAACCCTGAGGACTACCTATATCGTGTCACATCCCGAGTCTATACGGAAGGTCGCCAGACGTCCGAGGTATAAAAGGCTTTCCGTGCTAATGTAACTGTAATGTACTTGTAAAGTAACCTGGAGAAAAGTACAGTCTCAAAATAGGGAATCGCCTAGTAGAGCGGTACTTTATGATGAACTAGTTCAGAGTCACCAAGTCCGTTTGGAGTCCCTTTTCGGATGGGTAGTGTAAAACAGACCAGAGCAGGAAGGGGTTTTCCTTATAGACAAGAACTACACAAGTGCGGCTATAAGCTATTCATGGCTGCGGTGAGCGCTTGTCGTTGGACGCTGTGTTTGACGCTGGCTGGTCCGATCTCCCGCCGCGAGATTTTGCACGTGTGTCCTACCGAAACCGTGGAAGAAGTGTTCGATCGAGCAGCCAACGCGTTCGCACCAAAGTTGATCGAGAGTCTGAGCTTTGGTTTTCCTCCAAAGAAGCTCCATTCGTCGAATCAATCAATACAAGAGGTGGGTATTGGCAATCAAGAACTGATTACAATTCGAGTCAGTGAAGCTTCCCCAAAGAAAGTAGGAAACGCGAAGAAGCGCAAGACAGCGGCAGCAGCAGACGCAACAGTACCGATCGAAGTCCCGAGACAAAAATCCCAACGAGCGGCCGCCGAAAAAGCCAACGCTTCGTTTGCTGATACTATCCAAGCTCAAGATGCCTTGCTTCAACTGGAAAAGAAAGGAAGACCCTCCCCGGAAAAGACCGTGTCCGGGAAGAGCAGGAAAAATACCACCGTCAGGTTTTCAGCAGACATTACAGAGGGCCGCCGGCTACAAGATGGTGCTGTGGTAGCTCCCAAACGTAGTAATCGTCGGTTTCGACCGGAAGCTCCCCGGAATGGATCCAGCGACGAAACAGATCCTTCGCTGGCGCTCTTGGGGTCGTTGGAAGAGCGATCAACAGCGGCCCGCCTTATGCGCAAGGGTTGGCGAAAAGCTGTCAACGATGCTTTCGAACAAAACCGAGCGGTTGCAAGGGTCGCGGCGATTCCAGCAAAAGCTATTTTTACCTTTCCAGAAACCATTGCTTCAGAGGTCGACACTGTGGGCAGACGCTGCTCGTCACATACCCGAAAGGTCTGCAAGGGCGCGGAGACTACGAGGAGCGTGTCGATTATCTTCCTCGCGACGTGCTGGTGTCAGTAATTGCTGCCATTCACCCCGTTAATCCCGACGCATTGCGGCCTGCCAATTTGGCTCTGCTGTCTCCCCGTGTCTTTTGGTCGGTGGCCTATCATGGCATGGAATACACAAGTATCTCGGAAGCACTCCAAGCCTTGCAACCGGATCTAGACTGGACATTTCTTCGTCGTAGAAGAGAGACTCTAAGCGCCAAGGCACGAGAAAATTTACGCCAAAAAGAGGAAGTCAGTCAGACTTCGATCGACAATTGGGAAGCTGCAGCAGCGGCCATAGAATCAGTCGAGCATGCCATGGAGAAGGTTCACGCTTTAGATCGATCGCAGCGGCAAGCACGCAATTTACAGGCAATAGAGCGGCGTAGTGTGTGGAAGATTCTCACGCCGGTCGAAGAAGACCTGGATGAATTGACAGCATGTATATCGGGAGGCCCGATTGCCGGGTATACCGCAGAAGCATTGGCGAAAGGTTTGATTGGACAGTGTATCGTTCACAATTGGAGACAACTGGCGAATGCCAAAACAGAGACTTTAATACAGAAGCTTGGAGTTTCCGATGATGAGAGCACAAGGGCATTGGTTCAGAATTGGATTGATCGAGCACAGCAGGAGACTTTGGATGAGATCATGGTGGAAATTTGCGACGGAAATGTTGAGGCCGTTGAGCTTTTACGTGAGTCCGCCAGGAGTGGAACTCCGAAGGATTTGGCTGTTTGGAAATCAATAGCCGAAAGTTTGCATTCGGAGCTTCAGTGTAACTCGGCCGCCGCTGCCATACCAGATGTGAATCTCTTACAGAAATGGTGCGACCAAGCGCAACATGCGTTGGAGCAACTTGAGTGGCTGGCCTGGTACACCACACCTATTGCCTAGGTGGAACCGTTGGGCATGGTGCAAAAGTCAAGCGGATGGTTTTTTTTATTTGTAATCGCTTTCCACTCCCATGTTTGCAAAGGCTTTTATTACACCGTTTCCGCCAAGTTACGCTAGCTAGCTCTATGGACTTGGAATGCTGCTGTTGGTAGAGATCACCGTCAATTTGTGGGACATCGGCCATCTATGGCAGCTGTGGTATCCAACTAGCTGAAAGTGAAAAATCCCTTCCTGTTTTGCTATTTGCATGAAAATACATAATGAAATTCGAATGGTTTTAATTATCGCTATCTTTGTAATGCTTCTGCAACGACAAACTACAATATTGGAAATTGACAAGATGTGAAATTGAGAATAATAGCTGTCGGTCGATCGATGATCGGGACCGTGCGCAACAGCTGTAGACTTATTCCCTGGGCTGTGGATGAATCGCTACGCTATGGCGAACGGCCAACGAGGACAGCTTTCATCCGACAATCTCCTCTCATGCGTCTGCTTTCAGGAACAATCTTCTACTATTAGCATCCAGGTTTACCTTCGTCTGCTTCGTCTTCACGAACAATAGCTGTGGACAGCTTCCGGTCCAGCAGACCCTTGAGAATAGCGATCCGTTTCGCAGATTCCACCGTTCCGACGAATGCCATTTCAATCCTAGCAGTCCTTGATTGTTTCTCAGTGTCCCGCTGCCTTGTCATTCGAATCTGTAGTGTTCCGTTTATATTCACAATTATGCCGCCAGATGGAAACACAAAGCGCCAAGCAAAGCAAGTTGCGTCCGAGAGCAAGGGGCCTGTCGAAGTCAGTGACGACACCGCGACGAGGTCAAAAAGGCCGCGAAAGACCTCAAGGTCAGCCGGAAAAACCAGCGCTTCGAAACGCCGTCGATGTGCACGTGGCGCGGGAGCTTTATTGGAACTTGCCGAGCGGCTCGTAGAGGGTCAAGAAGTTGTCATCATTACCGGTGCTGGACTTTCGGTAGCTTCCGGTATTCGCCCGTTTCGATCCACCAACGGAAGTAGCGCAACTTCTGTTCCTACAAAACGAGGAGTTGTTCCTACAGCAGGTTTATGGAATGATGTCATTTGGACGACCGCCACCCGCGAAGCCTTTCGCAAAGATCCGAAGCGATGGTACAATGACTTTTGGTTGCCCCACTTTCAAGACGGTACCACCTATTATCCCAACGCCGGCCACCTGGCGTTACAGGCCCTGCACGACCGTTACGAGAATCTCCGACAAATTACTCAAAATATCGACGGCCTGCAAGAGCCCAATAATCATCTTATCGAGGCGCATGGACGCGTCGGTCTCTATAAATGCATTCCGCACGAGGACGAAGAAAGTGACGCAATGGAAGGTGACTCGGACGATGATGAAGACCGAGCCGTGCAATTGGGACATCGTCGGCAAGGACGCAAGGTAAGAGAAGCATCCACAAATCCCGAAATTTGTCCCTACCAATACTTGCAATCGTTGAGTCCTTGTCAGCTGGAGCCGGCAAATGTTCGAAATGCCCTGTGCGAAAGCAAAGGCCAAAACCTTCCGGAGGCTCCGGCTTGCCCAGCTTGTGGCGGGGACGTTTTACCGCAAGCCCTCCTTTTTGATGAAGGCTACCACGCACACGACTTTTATGATTTTGAGCGAGCGGAGGCTTGGTTAGAGAGTGCGGAGGCAATCGTTTTTTGTGGAACTTCGTTTGCGGTTCGCATTACTCATGTAGCTCTGGAGCACGCTCGAGTACACAAGGTTCCTGTTTACAATTTCAATCTACACGATGTACTCGAATCCACAGCGCGATTGAATGTCACAAATATCATTGGGCCGTCCGACGAAACCTTGCCCAAATTAGTGGAGGCCTGTGATGAGGCTGAAAGTCAGCAGGTCGGGGTAGGAGAAGGGAGTTGTTGAAGGACACACGCTGTTTACAGTTAGAAACAATCCTATGTAAGCTGTGTTTTGCCCATATTAACTCCGTCTTCGCCGCCTCTAAAGGTGCTTCGTCCAAGCGATCTTCAGCATTACGAAGATCCCTTTTGTGTTCGCTTGTAAATGGTTTCTATTTTTCTGTAACAGCCTTCCTTCGACGTCGCCATTCATGGAAGACATTGCAATAAACCATGATATACGGCGAACTTTGGACCACTCCGCCACCGCAGAGACATTGCCATCGATACTACTCCACTGGAAAAGGGCGTTGCTGGAAAAGGACGTTGTTGGGCTGGCCTCAGCACTTGGGGTTTACCACACTCATTGTGTTCTTAAACAGCGGTCGTATCCTGAGATCGATAGATTTACTCAAACCAGTCAGCGATGAGGGTTTGGCTTCCCGGATTCAGCCGGTACAAAGCAAGCAATATGCAACAGCAGACGTTTCCTAAAGCTGGAATCAATTTCAAATGATGGCAAGAAGGATTACGGCGTGATCGGTATTACACAGGACATTTTGCCGTGATTTAAAATCTATTTTAGCAATCGGTGAGAGACATCAATGCAATCCTAGGGATTGGAGGTGGCCTCTTTCAGCCATAGAGTAACTCGACTTTTGGATGCACATATATCTATGAATGGAAGGAGAAACAAAATTTCTTCGAAATTCTCGGATAGGAGTACAGCTCAAACTCTTAGAGGGAAGGCGGCGAAGGCAGGGGGTTGGGTTCCGTCAGACGGGCTCGGAACAGCTCTGGTGCGATGTCCTCGGTAGGCGGCCACTTGCCACCCGCCATGACGGATTCCACTTCTTCTATGGTACGAGGGCACAGCGTGTAATTGATTATACCGTCTGCTGTCACGACAATGACATCTTCCAAGCGTACGCCACCAAACCCTCGGTAGTGGTTCACTTTAGCTTCATTCATATGTACTTTGAGAAAAGATCCTTCCGCCAGCGCTTCATTTAAGAGGTGATCGATGAAGTAGCAACCTGGTTCAACTGTCAGGGTCATGTTCTCGAGCAATATCCGCGCCGTACGTAGAGACTTTAAACCAGGCAACTCGCTTCGTTCTGGATGCCCAGCCAAATAGCCACCGACGTCGTGTGTATCAATACCGATAAAATGACCCAATCCATGGGGCATAAAGACAGCTCCGAGTCGCATCTCCACCAAATCGTCGATCGTCTTGCCCGCGAGGTTTACAATTCCAACCTCGACCAAAACCTTGAGAATAGCAGCTTCGGCAGCTTTGTGACAAGCGACATACGAAACGCCAGGCTTGATCATCCTGTACACCGCAATTTGAGCATTTAAGACCGCTTGATATATAGGACGCTGACGATCATTGAACACACCGTCGATTGGGAAAGAACAAGTTACGTCGGACCCGTAGCCAAAGTACTCCGCGCCCATGTCAAACAGGCAGTTGTCACCTACATTGCTTTGTCGAGCGTTGGGCTCACCCGCATGCCCGTAGTGCAAGACCGCGGCGTCGGGTCCGCATCCACAAATGGGAGTGTAGCCCACCAGTCGACATCCATAATTGTAATAACAATAGTGCCGAAAGAGGCTTTCACCTTGATATTCCATCATGCCTGGTTTCATGTTGCGCATCACGTACGCATGGGCAAAAGAAGTGACTTCCGTGACGAACTGCAACACACCCTGCTCGGCAGCTGTTTTGAAAACGCGGCATTCGGCCAAAATTGGAAACAATAACTCAACATCAACATGAGAAGATAACTTCTCGTGGTTGACGATAGTGACGGGCGGCTCGTATACTTTGCCAGAATCCGAATTGAGCCCCTTCATAAGCACTACAAAACAAGATAGAAAGGAGGAGAAAGAGTCAGCCCACACGAACGGGAGAATTTGTCTTTTAGCGCATAAAACACGTACACAGTTTGGACTTTGTGCCATTGCTTCTCTTCTCCAGCATCCCCGCCAACGTATCCTCAACGTCGTCAGTGAACAATACTTCTCCCACCTGGTAGTGCTCTTTCCATTCTTCCCGCGTCTTGATTCGTCCCATTATCGTCGCGTATGAAGCGGGAAGGTTCGGAATGAACAACGTCGCGTGTTGGGTAGCAACGTCGATAGCGATAGCACAATCGGGTTCTTTGACACCAGTTAAGTACCAGAAGTATGATTCTTGACGAAAGAGCGGCTCGTGATCTGAATCGAACCGCGTTTCGCTCGGCCCACCGTGCAGATACACGACGAGGTTGCCTTCGGAAACAGGTTTTTGCTGCAGAGCTTTGCAAAGCTTGCGACGATTTTGGCCGAATACGTTTTTGAGCGACACATGGTAGGTTTCTTGACCCATTGATAGAAAGGGAGAGTTCATGGCGATGATGAGAAGGTAAGACCAGCAGCAGGGATGGAAGAATGTAATGTAAAGCCAGTGAAACTTTGATCATCAAATCCTCCTGCGACGTTGACGCACCACTCAACGCCACTTATGGCAAATGTGTCGGAATTCGTTGCCGTTCTTTTCAGGGTTGCGTTTTCACCTACTACTGCTGAAACCTAAACCGAACTACCAAAAGGAGGGAGGAAGAAGATACAAACCTCGAATACGGTGATTATCGTCTCCTTTACAAGAGCAATGTCGATCTGGTCTAGGATTAACATAGCTGAATACAGAGAGCTATTCAGAATCGGAAGAGCTAATGTAAATGGAAATAGTTTACTGACTAGTGGGCGGTACTTCCTCTGCTTCATCCTCTTCCGGTACGGGGTCTTTCATATCTAGATAGTCCTTATCGAACAGATGAAGACGAACATATCCGTCCTCAGCACCGCTAGCATAACTGCGGCCTGTCGGGTTTATATCCACTGCGCAACGAAAAAACAAAAGCAACACGGTGAGAAAATCCATGAAAATCAGCAATCGGAAACTATATTGTTGACTGTCATAAGAACCACTTACACGCATTGATCGGACCAAAATGCCCCTTGACGCTTCCAAATTCATCCTCATACACCATGTTGAAGAATCGTGTCTCAAACTTCCCGACCTTACCGGAAGTTGTTGTTACACTCATGGCGTCCTGCCCTCCTCCCACAAGAATGTGGTCTTTTTTATTAGAAATAACTGCGTCATTGACGGGCCTATCCGTCCTATAAGTTTTCAAGTGCTTGAGATCGACAGGGTCGAATAATTTGGAAGTGAAATCAGCGGAACTCGTGATGAAAAGGGTTTTGTCCCTGTTGAATCGTAGCCGATTGATTTTTTTATCGTGCGCCTGAATTTCTTCTTTCAAGTCACCTGTTTCTGGGTCGTACAGACGGATCTCACCATTGTCGAATGCTACCAGCAGATCTTCATTGTTGCCCGTCCACTGGATGTTGGTAGGATTGACACGCTTGCCTCCTATCTTGGGTAGGTCGATTTCCATAACATCGTCGTCGGTAAGGTCACCGTTTTCTGGACAGTCAAACACTCGAATTTTCGAATTGTGCTCAACGAAGGGATCCGAGATTGTAGCAAATTTCCGAGAGCCTTCCGCCCACGCTACTCCGCGAACGGGACCCCTGTGATTGAACACGAACAAACATTCACCCGTTTCGCACTTCCACAAGCGGCAAGTGGCATCGGCGGACGCCGTCAACAATCGCGTGGTGAAGCGATCGCAGTCCAAGTCCCAGACGGTACCCTTGTGTCCGTTGAAGGTACCCAAGCGTTCGCCGTTGTCGGCACGCCAAACCGATGGCACCAGATCCTTCGAAGCCGAAAACAACAAGTCGCCGTCGTAGTTGAATTTGATCGTCGTAATCGGACGTTCGTGTCCTTGCAAAAGGTAAGGCCTCTAAGAAAGTCGAAGACATATGTGAGAAAACCAGCAACAAAGTACACTGCAAGCCCAAACGGTTCTGCCTAAAGACCATTGCCACGGTTTGTCTACGCCCGAAGTGCCCACTTGGAAATGGGTCGGGTTCCATCGAGATTTCCTCCACTTAAGTTGTAATATTCTCTGCCTACATCCGTCGACTCCTAATGCATGAGCATTCCCTAGCCTCTTATTCACAAAACACATCGTTAGCACGTACCATGGTTGCTTGAAGGTGTCTCTACTTTTTCTAAAAGTGTTTTAGAAGATTTCATGAGCGGACCACAGTTCGGTCGACAATGGGGCTCAGGACCAGTTGCTGAAAACGGAAAGTTGGGGGCAAGAACGGGTGATGTACAAACGCATTTGTGGCATTTCTCACTGCTTATACTACCAATGGACAACTATGTATAAAACCTAGTTCGGTTTACGTACAATAAGGTAACACAAACAAATAGCACTATGTGATCAGCACTAATGACCGCGAATAGTTTTTTCCCTGTAAAAAACCTGCTGTCATTTTTTGGGAAGCAATGCCCTTGCCGTGAAGGCTACTTCTATAACTTCACGCCGGGTGGAGAGAAAGCAGAGGATCTACTTCCCAATCAACAGAGGAATCTTCATAAAAGTCAAGAGTACTTCATCCCTGGGCATGCCTCTGCTCGTAAGTAGTATCAATGTCCTGCCTGATCTTTTGTTGAGATACGAGGTGTCAGACACCAGATCGCACAGATAAACCCTGAATGTCCTTCCAAGGCTGCCTCATCGGAACACGACAGGAACTCCAAATCAATGTGTTGACCACGTTGCAAATGTCGAATCTCCAATAACATCTGTCGTCCAATTCAGCAAGAGCCATGTTACTACAATCACCAATAACACTATATCACAGTATCAGCAATATACTTCGGGAGGTCTGCGGAAGCTCTTCTTCAATTCTACTTCATCGAAAAAAGACATTGAACGAATCTCGAGGCACCTGCAATTTCGTTGTTTCAATTCAGCGCACGTGCGTGTTCTGCGTTCGCAATATTTGTAGCTACCATAACTTCGGCCCCTTTCCAGTTAATGTTCTGTGCGTCGACGCCAATGTCTTGTCAGCAACAATAGCTTCTACTCACGACCAGATTCTAACGTTGGCACAAGTATTAGGAAGACACGATGCCATTCGGTGAACCTGTCTTGCTGCTGGCGGCGTCAATCCTACTACCAGGCATTTCTGTGGCCGCGAAATGGACGGTTCAATTCCTGAATCGAGAATTATTTGTGGACTCTGGTACTTCCCAAAATCTTCATCGGCAACAACACTCCCGTAGAATTCTAAAGCGGCGTTTTGCACTCGATTGTGAAGATTCCTAGATCACTTATTCCAACGCATACCCATTCTCGATTCGTTTGGATGATCTTCTAATGACTTTCAAAAATCGGGACTTGCTTCAAATACGATCGGCATACCAGTGGTGGGATGTTCGCACTGAAGCAGAGCCGCATGCAAGCACATCGCTTTCTCGTTCGGAACGTATTCGTCTGTCCAAGCTTGCAACATTTGGAGCCCTGGTCGGGACGCTCGAATACGGTGTGCGTCTGTTTCGTAGGCATTTCCCGAAATGGATACTGGTGCATGTACTAGGCCCCCATACAATGCTGCTTCGCCGTAGAGACCATACGTGGGATCGCCTACGATGGGATAGCCCAGAGCTGCACAATGCACTCGTAGTTGATGCGTTCGACCCGTTACGGGAACAAGTTCCATACGTGTAAAGGGGAGGCCGTTCCGGAATGATCGCGCCAACACTCGAAAACTTGTTTGACTCGGTTTGGGTTTTTTCCGTATCAATTTTTTCCATCCGTGTTGTTGCAAGTCCTTGACAGCTTGTACAGCATCGGCTTCGGAAGTGGGTGTCGAAATGCGCATAAAGGGTGGATACTCGTGATCCCGTTGGAGAGGTAGGTCGATTGTACCCTTGTCGATGGGAAAGTGCCCCATCAACAATGCTTGGTATGTCTTGAGCACAAGCCGATCTCGGAAAATAGCTTGCATTCGTTTCGTTATATTCAGTGTTCGTCCAAACAAGACAATGCCACTGGTAGCCATGTCGAGTCGATGAACAATCATGTGTGCTTTGTCCTGAACGGCCTCCCCGAAACGATCGTGTACTAGATCCAAAACACAACTCCGACTGTGAATGCCCGGTACGGTCAAGACATCGGGCGGTTTATTGACCACCACAATGTCGCTATCGTGGTAGACAATCTGTAGGGCATCCGACGCTAAAGGCAAACTCAACTTTCTTGCTTGCTGAGCTTTGCGCATTTGACGTTCGTACCGCAAGACCGACTCAGGGATTGTGACCACGGATTCGAGCATTTCGTCTGTTGTCTCAGTGGTTGCTTCGGAGGCAGCACGATTGTGTGACACACCTTGGAAAGGTAAAGCGTTGTGTTCATTCCAGGGAATCGACTGCAGCCCAATAGTAGTCGTTGCGGTTGTTGTTGTGTCTGTTTTCGGCAAAGTGTCTGCATCCTCGGCGTATTCTATCTTCCAATGCAAAGAGACTTGGTTCGGCGATTGGTTGGCGGCGTCTTTTAAAACGGCACTTCCCGGAACAGTCGACGCCGCTGCCGATGTGGACATGACAGTGAATCGGTTCGACGTAGCAGCGATCGACTGATCTGACGGCGGAGTCGTCGAGAAAGCGAACGACCGTAGTAAGCGTGCAAGCACCACAACAGACTCTTTATGCGCTTTCCCAAACCAGCAATGAGCCGAAACACCAATAGCCTTAGGGGCAGGGGTTGTTGCCGTCACCACAATTCGACGAGCCGCCGTTCGTTTCATGCAGGCATAAAGGATGAGGAACACCGTGCCACAGCTATCCTCAATCGGCTTTTTTGGAGGGGAAATTATTGGCTTGTAATGCGGTTCATTGTGTAAGCTGCCGCAAAGTCGGAGGTATGGCACGCACTGTAGACGTTTGTTTTGTCAAGGATCCTACGAACTGTAACCAGTAACAATTTGTCGAATCTCTCACTGTCAGTTCCTAACATGAGGGGAAAATCAGGTTGGTAGTCAAGTCACTGGTAGTCACTGTCAATCGCCTTTTCCGTTGGATATAGTAAATGATGGGGTTGTAACACACACACACACACACACACACACACACACATACAGACAGACAGACAGATAGAAAGACGGACAAACCCAGACAGTGGCAAATCCTTGATTTCCCAACTTGGAAGGGTGGGGAATCTGTCTTCCAGTCCTGATCTAAATTAATTCGCGTGGAATGCGTGGCATCTGTTGCTGACGTTTGCTTACTTTCCTTTTCATTAAATATGCCTAGAAAGTGACGTGGCTCCAGCGAGATTTCAAATGCACTTAAGATTCAACTCGAGCGCGCAAAATAATTATTGGCTCGAAATGTCACGTTATCGAAACACTGGATATCTTTTGGCGCGCGCGCCGGAAGGAATCCAAAGGCCGTTCAGGGCCATCAAAATCTGGAGCGTTTCCCTCGTTGTCGGTGGGGGGCGTGCCATGTTTGTTTCATGGGCGGCTCTCTCTCCCCATCTCATAATCTGCATTGTGTTGGTCCTAACAACGCATGTATCTGATCTCGGTGTGGAGTATTTTGTTTCTGTTTACATCACTTCCACGAAAAGAGGTCACCACCAGTAAGAGCAAGAGCATTCGTGTCACGATGAACGATGGACCTGGAATTTTCGATTGTCTGGATAAGCAGGTGAGGCAAAGACGAACGGAATGGACAAGGACGACGTCCAACCTTGCGGGTTCTATCGCGAGTCCGTTGTCTCACACACCATCACTTGGACTCGATGTGTGCACTTTGTAGGGCGATCCGACAATCTTGTATCTCGCTGATGGCTCTCAGCCAATCATGGGACACGCGTTCGGTGCCAACACGACCGTTTCGGGGGAGGTCGTCTTCAACACGGGTATGGTCGGCTATCCGGAAGCATTGACGGATCCTTCCTACCGTGGACAGATCCTCGTCTTGACGTATCCCTTGATTGGCAACTACGGGGTGCCAGATGAGAATATCAAGGATGCGCACGGCTTGCCCAAGTACTTTGAGTCTTCACAAATTCACGTTGCCGGTCTCATTGTCAGCAGTTATTCTTGGCAGCATTCCCATTGGGCGGCACAAAAATCTCTCAGCAAGTGGCTGACGGACAACAACGTACCCGCCATGTATGGTGTCGATACTCGTGCGCTTACCAAGCGATTGCGAGAACACGGGTCGATCCTGGGACGCATGATTGTGGTACGTTCTCTTGTGACGGCGACGACACCGCTGGTGAAACGTAAGTATGGAGCACGACAGGAATGATTCTTACACATTGTTGCATCATGGCTTTGTAGAATCCGCCCCGTATCGAAGAATCGGTTTCTTCCGAAATGTTTGACGATCCGAATACACGCAATTTGGTCGCGGAGGTCTCGACCAAGAAAGTCGTTGTCTACGGCACGGGAAACTCGCCCAAGGTCATTGCCTACGATTGCGGAATGAAGTATAACATTATTCGCTACCTCGTCGAGATTCACAAGGTCGAGCTCGCTGTTGTTCCTTACGACTACGATCTCGAAGCTAATCCCGACAACCTCGAATGGGAAGGCCTCTTTCTTTCCAACGGTCCCGGGAACCCGACCATGTGCGAGCAAACCATCAAGTCGATTCAGTACGCCTTGAATCTGGAAGTAGCCAAGCCAATCTTTGGTATTTGTCTCGGTAATCAGCTGCTGGCACTCGCTTCTGGCGCCAAGACCTACAAGCTCAAGTATGGAAACCGTGGAATGAATCAGCCTTGTATCGACTTGCGGACGGGACGATGCTACATTACTCCACAGAATCACGGCTTTGCCGTCGACGCAGCGAGTTTGTGCGAGTTTTGGAAACCACTCTTTCTCAACGCCAACGATCTGACCAACGAAGGTATCGTACACACGAACAAGCCCTTTTTCAGTGTCCAGTTTCACCCGGAAGCGTGCGGCGGTCCGACCGACACTGCGTTTTTGTTCGACAAATTCGTCGGACACGTAAAGAATGTGCCACAGCCGTTGGTGTTGCAAGATAGTCTCAGCTACGAGCGCAAGACGTACAAGAAAGTTTTGCTGGTTGGTAGTGGCGGTTTGAGCATCGGACAGGCTGGTGAATTTGATTACTCCGGAAGCCAGTGCATCAAGGCGCTCAAGGAGGAAGGCATTGAAGTCATCCTGATCAACCCGAACATCGCAACCGTTCAGACCTCACAAGAAAAGGAAGAAAAACAGGCTCGTGCTGCTGACCGAGTCTACTTTTTGCCCATTCAACCCAATGTTGTCATGGACATCATTCGCAAAGAGCGCCCTGATGGTATCATCGTATCCATGGGTGGACAGACTGCCTTGAACGTTGGAGTTCAGCTTTGGCGCTCGGGGGAACTTCAGGCTGAAGGTGTGGAAGTTCTCGGTACGCAAATTCCTGTCATTGTAGCTACAGAAGACCGCGAGATCTTCAGTGAAAAGCTGAAGGAAATTGATGAGACTATTGCTCTCTCGTATAGCGCTACCAATATTGAGGAGGCGGTCGTAGCCGCGAACAAGATTGGATACCCCGTGCTGATCCGAGCTGCCTACGCTTTGGGAGGTCTAGGGTCTGGATTCGCGGAGAACGATGCCGAGCTCAAGACAATGGCAGCCAAGGCCTTTTCGACGAGCGATCAAATTTTGATTGACCAGGACTTGCGTGGTTGGAAGGAACTAGAATATGAAGTTGTCCGTGACAACAGTGACAACTGTATTACGGTGTGCAATATGGAGAATTTCGATCCTCTGGGTATTCACACGGGAGACTCCATTGTTGTCGCCCCATCTCAAACTTTGACCAACCGGGAGTACTTTATGCTCCGCCGTACTGCTCTGAAGGTGGTTCGCCACTTAGGTATTGTTGGAGAATGCAACATCCAGTACGCCTTGCACCCTGAAAGTGAACGCTATTGTATCATTGAGGTGAATGCTCGTCTTTCGCGATCCTCTGCCTTGGCCTCCAAGGCCACTGGTTATCCACTTGCTTACGTCGCAACCAAGCTGTCGCTGGGAAAAAATCTTGTTTCGATTCGAAATTCAGTGACGAAGACAACAACGGCTTGTTTCGAGCCCAGTTTGGACTACTGCGTCCTGAAAATGCCTCGCTGGGATCTGAAGAAGTTTTCCCGTGTCTCCAACAAGCTTGGTTCTTCCATGCTTAGTGTTGGAGAAGTCATGTCGATTGGTCGCTCCTTCGAAGAAGTGATGCAGAAGGCGTGCCGTATGGTAAACCCGAATCTAGACGGTCTCGAAGGAAACTACTCCGGGCTCGTCGATGAAAGTTTTGACTTGGAAACGCAACTGACTACCCCCACCGACACACGCTTATTTGCGGTCCAGACAGCTCTTGAGAACGGCTGGTCCGTAGACAAAGTACACGATTTGACAAAGATTGATCGTTGGTTCCTAAGCAAATTGAACAATATTGCTACAATGCGAAAGGCCGCAATGGCTGCCGGTTCTCTCGACAACTTAACGAGCAATAATGGACGGGAGCGTATGCGTCAACTGAAAATGGCGGGTTTCAGCGACCGACAAATTGCTCGCTACGTTGGTCTTCCAGGTACGCTTGACGGTGAGTCGCGCGTCCGTGACCGTCGAAAGTATCTCGGAGTGACCCCTGTTGTCAAACAGATTGATACGCTTGCTGCTGAATTCCCGGCACAGACGAATTACCTCTACGTAACCTACTCGGGAGATGAGGATGACATCGAGCCATCATCACACTCATCACAACTCACCCCGTCTTACCGCTATTCTCTTACGGAGAAGTCTCGCTTGGATTCGGGCGAGTTTCGTGCCCGAGCTAGAGCCTTTTCGGTCGGCCAGGCAGTGGCCAAGAATACTTTGAAGGAGGCAAAAGAACGGGGCGTCATAGTTCTGGGCTGTGGAGCCTATTGTATCGGGTCCAGTGTTGAGTTCGATTGGTGTGCGGTCTCGTGCATTCGACAGTTGCGCCGCGATGGATTCAAGAGCATCATAATCAATTACAATCCCGAGACTGTAAGTACAGATTATGATGAGAGCGACCAGCTCTATTTCGAAGAGCTCAGCACAGAGCGTGTTTTGGATATCTACGAACGCGAAGGAGCTGCTGGTGTTATCGTTTCGGTTGGAGGACAAATTCCGAATAACCTGGCAGATCCGCTTTCACAGAGTGGCGTTAACATTTTGGGAACAGATTCTAGCGACATTGGCCGTGCCGAGGATCGTCGTCAATTCTCGGACATGCTTGACACCCTTGGAATCCAACAGCCCGAGTGGTCTGTCCTCAAATCGAAAGACGAAGCGATTTTGTTTGCCGAGAAGGTTGAGTACCCAGTTCTAGTTCGTCCCAGTTTCGTGCTCTCTGGCGCTTCGATGAGAGTCGCCGCCGATGAGTTCCAGTTGCGCAACTTTTTGGACTTGGCTGCGGACGTTGGTAACGACAAGCCAGTCGTCGTGACCAAATTTATCCTCGGAGCGAAGGAGATCGAGTTTGATGCGGTAGCTAACAAGGGAACAATTCTCAACTACGCAATTGGTGAGCACTTGGAAAATGCTGGTGTTCACAGCGGAGATGCTACTGTTATCCTTCCGGCCCAAAAATTATACGTCAGTACGATCCGTCAGGTCAAGCGTTACGCCAGTGCGATTGCGAAGTCTCTTCGCATCACGGGACCATTTAATATCCAGTTCATGGCTAAAGGTAATCATGTGCAGGTCATTGAATGCAATCTTCGCGCGAGTCGAACCTTTCCGTTCGTAAGCAAAACGTTGAACAACAATTTTATCTCTCTCGCCACGAAGGCTATGGTTGGACTTGAAGCCGTTCCCTACAAGATTTCGTTGCTCGATATTGACTTCATCTGCGTAAAAGCTCCCATCTTTTCATTTACCCGCCTTCGTGGTGCCGACCCGACCTTGGGTGTGGAGATGGCGTCGACTGGCGAGGTTGCTTGCTTTGGAGAAGATTCTCATTCCGCGTTCTTGCAGTCAATGCTTTCGACAACGTTCAAGTTACCCAACAAGAATCGAACCATTTTGCTTTCAATCGCCAGTGAGGAATACCGACGTGAGTTTGCTGAGGCTGCTGTCATTTTGCACCGTCTGGGCTATAAACTTTTCGGAACTCCTGGTACGGCAGCGTACTACCAAGACAATCACGGCATTGAGATCAAGTCTGTTTCTAAACCGGATGCTGAAACGGACGATGCTCCGGGAACTGCCTTGCACGAAATCAAGAACGGAAAGATTGACTTGGTGATTAATGTGAGTGAAGGAGCGACGCGTCGCGAAGAAATCACGTCGGGTTACATTATCCGCCGGGCGGTGGTGGACTTCGGGGTCAGTCTGGTAACGGATGTTAAGTGTGCCATTAAACTCGCGGAGTGCTTTGACCGCGGAATGGGCGACGGTAAATTCGTTCCACGCCACATTGGTGAGTTCTACAAGATCCCGACGATTGGCTGGACGAGTACCTAAGCGGACGGGACACGGAGAACCCTCTACATATATAAGAACTTTAGGAACCACAGTGAATACAGACGCCTTTGATTGGCGTTGCGTGTGTACCATAGACACCATAAATACAAACTCAAATAATTCCTCTGTTCATTTTTGTTGTTTTCCGTTTGTGCTGCTTGCGAGATGCAGAAAAGATCGGAGGTAGAACGTCGCTTTACCAGAGACTCTAGCTCTCGGTGGAGATTGTTTTCGGGTATGTATCTGAGTTCTCTTCAATTGTGTATATCTAATCTTGATTTGCTGTTACACGTCATGGTGTTTATTACAGAGTTTAGTTTCGGCCCAATCTTTCACGCGGGGCCAAATCCAAATATGTAACGTCGGTCAGTGCGCATCAAAGACAGAAAGCTTCGGTGACTTGCAAAGAACGAGTGCGACCGGAAAGACGCCATGAAAAAAAAAGACTTTGGATGACACACGCGTAGTCTCACTTGATGTAACAAGATCTAAGTCCAACGGCGGGAATGATGCTACGCACATACAGCGGCCCTCCTCATGTACCTAATGATACTCTTGACGTACGAAATAGTGAATGGAAACCAATCCATGTGAACAAAAGTATATTCCGTGCGGAGCGGGGTGGCTATTGGAAGTCATTTGTAGCCTTCCCGAACAAAAACCACAGTAACCGCAATAAAACGATTTCACAAGCCAAGAATAATGTCTATTATCATTGAACTTTTTAAAACGACAAATGCCAGGACCCACCAAGTGTCGTAGTGCACCGGGACGGATATTCCTTGCATCGGGTGTGCAACTTTACGACGTCGCGCCGGATTGAGCCAGCACATCCACCGGCACCTTGGGACTTTGCTTGCCATCTTGCCAGGTACTGACCTTATACGCAAAGGCTTCTTGCTCCATGGCTTTTCGTTGTGCGGGTTCCTTGAGGGCTCCACGCATAGAAGTGGCGGCCTTGTTGACGTACTGCAGAGACAATAATAATGTTAGTTTACAACAAGAAAAAAGAGAGAGATTGCGCGCGTTTTTTTCGTTTGTTGATTCCAGAGGTGCCACAGCAATGGCAGTATTGATCCGGGCGATTGCAGGGAGGGTCGCTTGGATCACTATTTCCTTGCCGATCCACTTTTTTGATTGATACTCGATGTTCCCCCGTTTTCTTACCTGCAAATACGACATGCCGGCCATGCGCCAAAAGGTAGTAACAGGCTTTCCGCTCATAGTAATGGTGACGACAATGATACGTTCCAAAGGGTATGCGACGAGAAAGTCTGAAGAGTCGCGTCGAATCCAGAGGTGTTGCGATCTCCGCAGCGGCAGCGCCGAGCCCATGGTCCGGAGACCCGAGGGGAACCCGAAATTGACGTGACGAAAGCAGTGACGTGCCCGAACGCGATCGGTCGCATGCCAGGCGTCCTACGGTGGACTTACAGACGTACAGAGGAACACGAGCCCATCTTCCCACTGATTCCGATCCGTACGGCGCACGGCCCATTCTTGCGCGCCGAGAGGTCCGCGCCAGTTTCGTGGCACGCCAGACGTCGGAATCCCTGGGAGCGTTTGTGTAGACTTGTACGAGAAGAGAAATTCGTACATCGCGCCGGACTGCATTTCGCGGTACCGAGGGGGAGAGTGCGGGGGAGTGGCGCCAATCCGTACCGCGGCAATTACCGTGTTTTACAGTTTTGTATGTTGTTAGATTAGCTAGAGTAGAGGTAGTAGTAGTGGTAGTTATTACATAGTACGATATTCCGAGTCAATCTGGTCGAGTCCAGCCGGCGAACGCCCCACGGCGCACGGCACCCGAAGCCGCCCCCTCCTCCCGATGGACCGCATCCGCCAAACGACTACGCGCAAATCTACCACAACTTATTCCCTCGTTCGTTGGTAGCCCCTGTTGGCATTGCCTTTGTTCCAGTGACACTACCAACAGCCGTTCGCAATCTCTCTCTCTCTCTACCCACGGTAATCTCTCCCTTTCACTCATTTACCTCGGTAGGAGATACGCACGCACGCACAAGGCGTAGACTCGTTCGTGCCAGTGCTTTGCCAAATTGTCCTTGGAATCGTCGTTGGTTGACAATCGAGCCGCCGCGGAAGACCCAATTAACACGAGTCCGTTTCTCACTACACAAGTATCCAAGAGTATACCGTCGTCGTCGTCCACCGCAATGCCAGCACAAGCACGAGTTGGAGTTTCGGAAGAGCCGGCTTTGTCTACTGGATTCTCTTCGACTCCCGAGCGTGCGCATCACGCAGCTTCGGAGGCGCCAGCTTCCGGCATCTCTTATGCACCCTCGGATCTCTTTTCCCCACGCTCCGCTGCCGCCGTCGCCTTGAGCAGCTTTGCGCACCAGTCCGTGGGAACGGTGGCACATTCATCAAGCAACACACCGCACCCGCAGTCTGGGCCGCGCCGCTTAACGGTATCCCCCACCGAAACAACCCGACCTCCCCATTCCTTCCCGTCACGCTCACACATGCCCGCCATGACCAATCCGATGCCTGTCAGGACGCCCTTTTATCATCATCCGGTGTGGCAACCTCCGCCTCAAGGCATTGGCTGGCACGGACACGGACACGGGAATCATCCCCACGCCATGGGACCCCCCACACCCCACGGCACGGCCTTTGCCACCAATGCCGCCAGAAACAACTCACCGGTATGTTGATTCGATGCCCTGAAAAGGTGCTTTTTATGTTGGACTGCTGATGGGTTCTGTTGTATTGTGCTGTTTCTGTCGCTGTTGCTGTTGCTATTCATTTCCCACCTTTTATCCTCATGTTCCACCAATCTTTATTTCTACCAGCATAACATGCCGTCCATGCCTCCCTATTCCTCCGTTTACCCCGCCAACATGGAATACTCCCGGATTCGGTTGGCGGAACCGCATTCCATGGTTACGCCTACACCATCCAAAAAACCACGCAAGGAAACACCCTCCAAGGACAGCTCGTACTCGCGCAAAACGAAATCCCTAGGAATGCTGGCGCAAACCTTCCTCAATCGTTTTCGTTCCTATCCTCGCAATACCCTAGTCATTGTCGACGAAATCGCCAAGGAACTCGGGGTCGAACGTCGACGAATTTACGATGTAGTTAACATATTGGAATCCGTCCGACTCGTCACCAAAAAGGGCAAGAACACCTACCACTGGATGGGCATGGATCATCTCGACTACATGTTTGCCCTCGTTCAGCGCGAAGGCTTCCAATCGTTTCCCTACGAGGCAGTCAAAACGGGTCTGCTCCGCGGTACCCCGACGGACCAAGCCCGAGAATCAGGTTATCGGCAACTTCGCAAGGAAAACAGGTCTTTGGCTAAGCTTTCCAGCCAATTTCTACAGATCTTTCTGGTCGGCAACGCCATCCTCAGTTTGCCCGACGCTGCCGACAAGATCTTTGGGACTTCCGATCCGACCGAAACGGCCATCCTCGCGGCCAAGTTTCTTCCCAAATCCACCGATGCAGCCGATCCCAAAGCTCGACTGCTAGCTGAGACACGTGGTGCCAAGACCAAGATTCGTCGCCTTTACGATATTGCGAACGTTTTCATGGCCGTCGGTATTCTCGGCAAACACGAACACTCTACTTCGCATTGCAGGCCCAAGACCCCCAAGCGTCCCATGTACCGCTGGACGTATCACCTGAACGCTGTTCAAATCGCCAAGGTCTTCGCCACCATGCCGTGTTCTCTCAAGGAATATGATACCCCTTTTCTCCCCTCACACTCGGGCTCCACCTCGCACGACGGAACTAGTCGAGACAGCCCCGTGTCCGCCACTTCCGGCGACCGTAAAATTAGTCCGTCACCGGAGCTTTCCTCCACCAGATCCATAGCGGCGAGTACACCAGCTTTGCCGACCAAGTCCGATACAACACCTTCAACCTACAAACAGGGCGTCTTGGACCAGATACACGTGACTGGTGGAGCGTGCGACCACGGTGACCACGTGCCTGACGGAGAACTTGAACCCCGTCGCGTTTCCCTTCCGGAGGATGATCATCCAGGGTACCCTATCGATCTTTATATTTGAACACCCACGTCACGGGGCGGGAAACTGACGGGATGGGACAGTGATTGACCTCGGCATCCATCTACACCGCGACAGACTTTAAAGTCTTGGTAAACCCGAGACAGGCACACTCTGTCTCTTTGGTGAAAACCTTCAAACACATTTGTAGACCTTAATTTTAAAATGTGTGATTCACGCTAGCGTGTTCTATATATATTTTTGCATTATACACTTGCAGAAGAAAAACACGAGTTTCCCCACTCCCTAAGGCATGCTACGTTGGTTGTAACCGTCTTTTCGAGTGTTGGATTGGTGCGAAAGATGCTTACTACAAACTCAAGGGGTCCGTGACTAGTCTCAGCGTGTGTTTCCAACCGAGAATGCCGAGTAGGTAGCTGATCCAGTACTTGTGACTTCACGAGCAAACAGATGAAAAAAAAACGTCAACTTTCTAGTTCTAGAAGATGTGCAGATTTTTTGTGAAAAATTGGAATAATTTGCTAGTAGAGTATTGTTTACATGGGCTGCACGGCCAGAGCTACTGCTCGATCGACGTGGCCTTGTTCAAAATGTAGGCGTCCCAAAGAGCGGCGGGTGTGTTGGACTTGGTAGACGGCGTCTTGGAGTATGTGTTCGGGAGTCGCATCCTTTTGCGATATTAATGACTTCCATCGCTCGTGTTCAACTTTGAGCGCCAGTTGGTAGTGGTGCATGGCCCGGTGCACGTCGTGCAGCCCGCGATGAGCCACGCGAGCTAGCTCGTGATGGATACGGGATATAGCTAGCGAATCTGTATGCACACAACAGTCCAGTTCTTGTTGATAGTATGTCATTGCTTGTTCATAGTTCTGCAAATGTACCGACAATCGGGCACACGCAAAGAAGAGGTTGGCGAGTTCCGAAGTGGTAGAAGGGTTTGGCGTAGGTGATGATTCTGCTTGCATATGTTGTAACTTTTGTTGATAGCAAGCTAGCGATTCCTCATAGCGCCCCATTTGGCCCAGAACTTGCGCCTTGAGGAACACCATATCCCAGTAGAGTTTTGGTTGTGGCTCGTCCACCCCCTTGTGAACGAGTGCAATTCCACATGCGAGCTCTTCCAGCGCGCAATTGTACGAAAGGACATCCATACAGTCCAAGGCCTTTTCCCGGCAGGCGTTCGCTTGTTGAAGGTGGAGCGGTAGCGGAAACTCCCCTTTGTTCGCTTTGTGTTGCTCTTCGTCCTTCTCCGAGAAGGTTTCCTGCGGTGCCTGGTGATCCAAGAGATCATCGTCATCGTTATCTTCCTGCGATTCTTGGACGATTTCTACTTCGTGCGGGAGGCTTAAATCGCTGCAATCACTCAAGAGACTGTTGCTGCTGCAACGCAGCGTGGTCCTCGGGAGTGAGTGGCGAAACAAGAGCTCGCCGGATTCCGCAGGATCTTCATCGATCGATGTGAGCGAGACAGCGGACGTTCGAATTGTCTGCTGTGATCGGGGCTTGCGGAAGAAGCGTCGAAGTAACGAAGACTTGGAGGACTTGGTTCCGGTCGAGATGTGTTGGAAAACAACGGCATCCGACGCGACACTCCGGCTTGGTGGGGCCGCCGCGAGGTTCCGACTTGCCATCCTTGCCGAGAAACGAAAGTACGTGCGAACGCGTGAACGGCTCGTTCAATGTCAATCACTCGACCGACCACAAGGAACCTAGCGTGGGGTTTATTGGTGAATCACTCAGTTATTCTAATAAGCGGTTGTCCAAGGGAGAGAGAGTTTTTTTTATTCGAGCGTATTATTTTTTTATGCGAGTGCGGTGCGAGTTTTGCGGTGAAGTAGTGCGTGTTTGCCCGTGTTGGTGTTCGGTAGACACACGGGGGGTTATCGGTAGTACGAGCCGTGGGAGGAAACCGGATGGAACGGCGTTTCGACGGAGTCGGAGCGGCACCACGCCTGCCTCGTTGGCCAGCGAGTATGGCCCTCACCACTTTTGGCAGATGCCCAAACCTACGTCTGGAATGGGACTGATTGTGATCACCGCTTCCAAAAGATATAGGTGGTGTTGAGGTCTCGAAACTGCTTACATTAATAACGTCCGACCGGAAGTGACAACAGATAGTCCTATATAATTTAATACCGAATATCCCAAACTGACCATACATTCCATTATACTTATTATATACTCAGTTCTGAATATTCTGTGGGACGAAACGACAGAGAAAGAATTCGACGAAAACTGCCGGCAACGACAAAATCTTGCGTAAGACGAAACAGCCTCAGAGTCAACACGTCAGGTTTACATCATACGTCTACGTAGCCCGGGACTTCAACTGCAACCATATACGTGGTAGTGCGGGTGGACCGGACTCTCGGAACTCGACTATCTCACCTTTTACGAAACTTCCACTCCGTTTGGGGTTTCTGTTCTACGCGTATGGCCCCCCGACCAAATCATGCCTGCGAAGATATATTCAATGTGTTGGGTCAGAGATCGACCGACACAAAATTACCACGTCGAAAGAATACCAGGAACTCTTCCCTGACGGTGAAACGTCGTGAACCGACGTAACTTGTGAGGGGTGGGGTTTTGTCAATAGCATCATTCGTATACGCTGCTCTGTACCAGTGTATCGATACACCGGAGCAAAGCTGTATCACGTTGTTTCATGCCATTCTTCTGCGTTGGATAATTGCCTCACGTTCCCCAGATGCACGTTTCGAGCTTCAGTAAGTTTCGCGCTACAGTGAGAACAAACTCGGCAACATGCTTGGACGAGCGCCTCGATAGCTATCTATAACAAAAAGTCGGCGCCACCAAAGAGATCATCGAGACAGAAAAATGTTGCATAAAGGGAGACACATCCCTTTCTACAAAAAATTACGATTCGTTTCTGCCAAAAGCTGATGAAAACGCCGTACCACACAACTCTTCTCGCAAGCTACAAAGTCCCGATGTCTCAATACCCGATGAAGTGAATGCGACGTGCCCATCAGGTCGGATCCAAATCAACCCACGCTCGGCAAACACACGCACACACGATCCTCCCTTACTTGAATTGACAGGGAAGAAAACAAGCCCTTCGTCGCAATCACTATGCGACATTTTCTCACCAACACATAGTGTCAACACCTCGACAGGTAAGCCAATACGATCGCTGACTTCCCGACCAAGACTCCGCAAGTCTTCTATTGTGACGCCATCGGGATCGCCCCGATCAATACGTAGCAAAGCAAATGTAGGCTGTGGAGTGCGAGCAACTTGTGACGGCAAGTCGCACGTGCTCAGAACATCGTTTAAAAGCCATTGTATGTTCGGATAAGTTGCTGCTGAATATCCCTCCGCCACTTGCACTGGCAAATGTGGCACGAGTCGACCCACTTGGATGCAGGGGTCGTGTGGTTGTGTATCGTTCTTCCATTCGTCAACCTCAGGCGCTTCAATCTTTTCATCTCGATCGTAGTCAAGGCCCAACTCGTGTTTTGGGAATAGCAACGGCAAGCCGGCTCCTCTCTGTAATATTTGGTGCAGGTTGGATCGAATGTGCCTAGCGTACCTACTCTGCGGGTCCGATGCCAGCCACGACAGAGGATGCAGGGCTGTTTGCAGCAACGAGCAAAAGAGAGAACGTTGAGCCTGGAGGGGGAGCGGGGAATTTTTCAGTATTGTCTGCAGCAGGGTTGGGTGTTGGTCATTCAGATAGCACGCTTTCATGACTTGCAAGAGACGCTGGTAGTTTCGAACGGAAAGGGCCGCATTCTGCTGCGCAATTGGCCGACGCTCGGCTTGGTACGATTTGGCCATCTGGGAAAAGACAAGATGGCCGGCGTTGGAGTTGAATTGGTTGCTGTTATGGTAAAGCCACGCCAGCTTCCAAGCCGCATTGTGTACGTCTTGTAATCCTGTATTCATACCGAAGCCGCCGGCCGGCGGAAACACATGCGCGGCGTCACCCACGAGCAAAAGACTATCCCCGTAGTAGCGATCAGCTATCAGCGCCGACATTGTCCAACTTTTGGCCGACACAATTTCGAAATGGGAAATCTTGGAACCAAATACGGCTTGAACGATTGCAGATAACTTTTCTGGTCCAAAGTCGTCTTCGGGCTTTTGAAAAGGAGGAAAGTAGGGGATTTGAATTATGTACTCACCTACCGAGTGACATACCGTCATAGCGACGACCAGAGGCGAGAACACGGTATAGAGCATAGCATGGTTGTTGTTGGCGTGCAAGACGGTCGCTTGATCGGGTGGTAGCTTAACGTGCACGTTCATGAGATACTGCATCCCTTGTTCTCCGCTTTGAGAAATGTTGGCTAAACGCCGAATCAACGAATTTGAGCCATCGGCGGCCACAACTGTAGCTGCCTTTATTTTTACTCCGTTGCTAGTTGTTACAAGGCATCCATTGTTAGTTTGAGAAGTCTCCATATTTGTAATCCGCGTTCCGTAATGGAGCGCGGCTCCCGGAACACTCCGGGCTTCATGCTTTGCGTAATCGTAGAGAATTCGACAAAACGTATGTTGCGCCAAGTGTCCCACAGTACAGGGCGAAAGGTCACGATCGAATGATAATTGTTTGTCTGTACCATCAGTTGCAAGATTCTCGTCCTTTAGCAGAATGCCGTTGGAGTCCCGTCCGGCTTGTAAGGGTCGATCCACGAAGTGAAGCACTTCTGCCAGAGGCTGGTCGTCACTCATGCTCGTGGTGAAGCGAAACCGCTGCCATTCTGATACAGGACCCATACTTTGGAGGACACGTTTATAGACCGCGGGTAATGAATGCCGCAGAATTTCCATTGTTCGTGTATTCAAAAAATGCGCTTGCGGATGGCGAAACCGCGATTCTGCTGTTTGGGCTTCCAACAGAATCGAAGGGATTCTGTACGACGCTAGCAAACTGGACATGAACAGACCACAGGGACCACCGCCGGCAATTACAATGGGTCTGGAAGCGTTTCGGTGCGTCGACAAACATCTCCTTGTGGAAAAATGGCCAGACGGAGTTCGAATGCGACGGACGCGAAACCTAAAGGAGGAGAGCATTTCGTTTTCGAGCGCAACTATGTTAAATGTTTATCACGTCCGCAAGGTTTTCGACTTTGACAGGAAAACGCCACGTCTTTTCTTAGGGTTCAGCTAGGCTCGCCACAGTTAAAGTGATTTGACCATCGTCGGATGGCTCGGAGGAACGATGATGTGTTCATCTCATTGCGCCAAGAATGAGAACCGAAGTCTTCGTATATATGGTTCGAAAGCCGACCTTTCAATGTTGATTTTCATAGTATTTAACCTTTGGATATTTACAAGGACTCGTATACGACAAGTTCGCCACTACCTCGTTCCGTCCTTTTCAAAGTGCTGACTGTGAAAGGCCTCTTTTCATTAGTTACTATCAGTCGTACACGACATCTTTTCAGTCTTGTGTCCTTGTCAACGACGTATGGTAAAACCCGATGAGTCCGACATTGTCTTCCAGTTACAACTGTAAATGATGAAGCTGCTTCGATGACGAGTGTCGTCATGTATCCTCTAGAAGAAAGGCATTCCTGGACAGCAAGCTTTGCTTTGAAAGGGATAAGCGAGGCTAGTCTTACGTTTGGGCTCAGTAGTTACAAGATCTCTTTGCTTTAATGAAGTCACTCGTTGCCAGGCACTCGCTAGCAATGTGGGTATGTTTGTTGACTTGGGATCCATTGCGGAGAGTCCTCAGCTTTTCCATTTTGTCACATTCGAGAAGATGGAACAAATCAATAGTAAGGAGGGCGAGATTTAGCGACGAATTGGTAGATCGACGGTCACTTTTGTCCAAGGTAGCAATCGCAACTATGACAATGACAGAGACAGTAGCTACAGTGCTCAATCCGCAACCCGCTATTGCCGCGGTGGATGCAACCACAACGATTCAAGGCATTCGTGACGCCCGCAATACACTGACAAAACTGCTGGAGAACTGGGAAAAGGCCGTAATTGATTGCACTTTTGCCGATGTTCCACGAGAACTACTCGAAACGAAAAACAAGGAGCAGTTGCTTGAAAAGGCCTCTACATTTGCGCTCTTTGACAAATCGGTATCAGTCACGTCATGTAAAACTTCTAACCGATTGGTTCGAGATTACATCGGTAGTACAGGAAAGGGACCGGTGGTAGGCCTGGAAAAGAAGTTGCGACAAGCTTTGGAGTTTGTAAAGGACGGAGAGGATACTGATATGTACGTGCAGACTACGGAGAATATATCACAAGCCTTATCGCGCGCCGGGTCGTTGAGCTACGCCGCGGGGGTCGCCGATTTTGCCTCTGTCAATAATTTTGATGTCAAAGAAACGCCAAAGGTCCTAAGTAACGAGAGTAGCAATTTGGAGCAAGCCCGCAGGGCGATTCGAGAAACAGTCGACGGCCTCGACACTATTCTGCCAATGTTGTCAGAAACGTATTGACGAGGACTCTTCATGCAAAGACATGTGAGCCAAATGCTAGTCTGCTGCTGCACGAGCATTACAGTTGTTTCAATTCTTGAACTGTATTTAGATTTCCTTAACCTATACGTTGTCCTTATAATTTAAACGACGTTTCCAAAATTCCTGTTCGAGTTGTCTTGATTTGGGGGTAAAGAACTCAAGTCACTACTAGCCTGTGTCTTCTGTGAGCTGTGTTTAAAGGAATGGGTTCCAAAAAAATTTGCCTTGGAATTGTGCATGTCTTCGTTAAAGTTGTCGAGTGCCGTCCCCCTCGCAATTCTTTCCGTTATGCGATTCCGCAAGGCCATGGCCGAATCGAATCCGTCCGTTTTGTAAAGGGTAATGTAAATGTCCTCGTAAACAAGCTCTGCCCATCGTCTGAAACAAAAAGAGGAATTCAAGCAGGCAGGAGAAGCAGTTAGCGACAACCACAAAAAAGCACTGATAAACAGGATTTTGTGGAGAACACAATTTGCTACTCATGACGTCGGGGTCACTAACAGTACGCGAGTACTTACTTTCCCGGAAAATCGTTGGGGTCAGTGCCATACGGATCATCCAATTCCATATTGACATACTCCAAACCCAAAAAACCATATGTGATGAAGAACATAAGTACCAACACTTCTAAAGTTTGATCATTGTCAGCAATCAGCACCATTGGCAAAGTAAAGACCCACACAAACAGAAAAGTTCTTGTCATTTGCACGAAGGGAAAGGGAAACGGCGTAGTCAGCAGCATCTTCAAACCGTGAAAAGCGGTCAGCCAATCACTTGTAATGGCCAGTAATCGGAGCTCCTCGTTGATATGTGGTGGGTGAGTTACCAGTATACCACCCTTGCGAGGTTCGAGAATCTTTTCCCGCAAATTGTAGCACCAAACGATAGGTGCTCGCAAATTTTCGTCCATCACTGTACGGGATCCGTGCCGCATGGCTTCCAGAAATTGGGAATGGTCCGTGACGGGCTTGTACTGTTGAATGTATTCCTGATCTTTTGTAGCGCAGGCACTTTGTCCAATCGGTTGTAGCGAATCATCCACACCGTCCTTGTCACGTGCAGTTGGAGTGTTGGCTGGTAAAGTTTGCAAAGCAGTCGTCGAGATACTAGTGGGTTGCTGACGTACTTGTCGTGGCAAAAGGAGTGGTGTGTACTCGTGGTCTTCATCCGGCAAGGTCTCCCATGCGCTCACTCCGTGCGACCGAAACTCGACGGCTGCAATAGCTACACGCAAGCTCACAATAGTCCGGTAGGCGACGTCTTGGCGCCATTGTTGTGCCTTGGTCCCCCGGTCCAGCGTGGTGAGCAAACAAGCGTACTGTATGGTTTCCCGACTGGAACGAAACAAATCCGCCAGGAATTGTCGTGCTTCGTAAAAGCGATTATAGGTAATGGTTGCCCGAGTGACAACCAAAAAGGATACGAGAATGCTCATGAAAGAATGGCCATTGTTGTTGTCAATGGTGAGGTCGACAATTTTGTGGTTCCGCAGCAGAATGATTGCGTAGGTGAATACGATCGTCGCAATGCACCAGGGAAAAACGTGAGGCCAGACGGATCCGTGCATTTGAAAGAGCACTTCGAGGTGATTATCTCCATTGTACGTCACATCTCGTTTGTATGCCGTGGTTTTGGCAGCGTTTCTAACGTTTTGAGAAGCGGAGGGCGAAGCGGGCGGAGACGGTTGTGCAAGCTCGTCCAGAGACAGTTGGATCGACTGATGACGAGCGTGTGTAGGAGGAGAAGCCGAAGCAGAAGACATTGACGTCCTCGTGGTTGCCTGGTAGTTGCCTTTGTTGTTGTTTCTGATTGTATTCGCCTCCTCACCCATCAATGGATCCATCAAGCTGGTTCGTTCGGTAGGAGGCATCCCAATTTTTATGTCTGGATGTCGTTCGTTCGCCGCAAGGGATAGAACAGAGCGAAAGCTATGGAAATACTCTAACGAGAAAATTCAGGAGCTCACAGTAAACTGCACTGCAGAAGAGGTTTCGTTGGTATTAGCGTCGATGGTTTTCGGTCGACTGACCTTACACCTTCCCTAGAGAGATGAAAATTTGTTCGCGATGGATTTGATACGGTCGCTCGTAGGGCTGGTTCGGTCCGACTTCGCTAGAGGTGTGGCATTCTGTGACTTACCCAAGGAAGTCAAGAACATGTTACAGGGCAATTATTCTGTTAGATTAGCTGTTGTTTCCACCTAACTATTAGAGTTGTCGGTTAGGATCGGCTTGTTAAATGGAACACATGGAAGTTTATATAATGGTTTTTGGATTTCTCTTTATGAATCTACGCTCGTGACAGCTTGTTTAAGGATAGCAGACTCGAGTGTTTCTTCCTTTGCCAGTAAATACAGTGCAGTCTCTATTCCCATTACTGAAGAACACAAAACAGCCAGATCGACATCTCGCAAATCATCTGAACAACTCCCCCCCTCGAGGATTCCGTTTCGCTTCCTCTTGGTGCAGTCGGTGTGCGAGAAAGACGACAAACGAGCTATTCCAGGAGATAAGGACCGCTCTCAACACCAGCTGCATTGATCGTCTTATTGTCAGTGAGGAGTCTAGCGAACGAAAGCGATCAAGAGACGTAGCGACGGAACTCGCAACAGGGGACCGCTATCACCGCAGCAACCTTAAATTGCGGGCTGCAGTCTCAACGATCCCGTCCCGCGTATTGCGCTTCCACCATGACCAGTCTCCAGCACAGTCACGTTGATCCACATCATTTCGATTTCCAGCAACTGCTCGGGTCGCACGATCCGGGTCGAAGGAACGAAGCAATGGTAAACGTAGACCGTGACGAGGACTCGATAGCGAATCCAGATCGACACGTCAATAATGGCGATGCCGCTCCCGTTCGTCAGCTCGAGTGGGATGATCGATCGCACTGGAAGGTGCTTACACAAATTCACGGCTCTGTCTGGCCCCGTGTACTGCCGTTTTGCGCCCTAAACGTTTGTTTGACCTACGCTATTTACCTGCTCAAGCAACGGAACGTTATCGATCTCACCTCGAGTCCGTCCGGACACAAATACATGGCCATCATGATGAGTTTTTTGGTTGTTACACGGGTCAAGATCACCTACGACAACTACATGGCCAATTCACGTCACTTGGGAGCACTCTACAAGCAATGCCGCGAACTCGTACAGTACGTGTGCGTCCTCACCATGACGGATACTAGCACCCGGGCCAAAGAGTGGCGCAATAGCGTCGCCTACCGGACAATTATACTTTTGCGTGTCACCATGGCGGTGCTGGAGTACCCTACCAATCCATCAGTGGAACCCTGGAACGTTCCGGAGTTGGCTTACGAAGATCGGGATGATTTGCAACATCTGGTCATGTGGCCACCGCTGCACGCAAACGAATCACCACAAACACGATCTCCGCGGCGATTTCGGCAGCTGCCCATGCGGGAACGTACCGTACTGGAAGAAGCCTGTCGGGTACCGATACTCCTCGCGTACAGTTTGCGGGTCGAACTCATGAAGCAGCGGGACGGGACTTGGTTGCGGAAAGATGTACTCCGACACCCCTGTAACGAGGAAATGCGGATGCTGGATATAGTGGGCGATTATATCAAAGCCTATTCTGGTTTGCAAAAACTCATGGCGACACCCCTTCCGTTTCCTCTCGTGCAAATGACCAAAACATTTCTGTTCGTCTGGATATTCAGTTTACCGTTTTGTTTGTGTCACGATTCCTACTCTCAACCCTTCACCCTGCTCACTATTATCTTTCTCATTACCTTTGGTTTTGTCGGATTGGAAATGGTGGCTATGGAATTGTCCGATTGTTTCGGGGACGATCCGTCCGATTTTGACGATTTGGGCCACGCACAAATGTGTTTCGAAGACATTTATATTTCGATTTACAAGTTGGACGGGGAACCGTGGGCGCGTAAATTGCGGACGCGGCTTTCAAAACCTACCCAAGAGAGTCAGTCGGTACCACCCGGTGGACCGTAGTCAAGTTTTTGCGGCTGGCGACGACGACGATGATGAGGAACCCATACCGTCCTCATCCTTAGTGATCAGAACCAAGCGCCATTTGGATTTTCCGAATAGAATCTGCAGGACATCTTTAATATGTAAACGCACATTCTGCTACTGGATGGGATCCTAACCACTTGTTCCAATTGCTCTGTCCCTCCCTTACCGGAAGTACGAATTTGTGAAGCTAAAAAGTTCATGCTGACGATGGTACTGGTGCTAGTTCTGATTGACGACGTCTATCTAGTAGGGCATATACTCTTGCAATTATCTGGGGCAGAGGAAAGGGAGGCTCCCGAGACATAGGTGAGATCATGATGCGATACCTACTTTTCACAGTCATTAGAGAACGAAATGTCTCAATATAGTCGGAGTCGATGTTAGTTAACACCATCAGTATGTCCTTCCGAATAAGCCCGACATATAGTTTTGACTTGACCAGTTCACGTGGATGGCCTGGAGAGATAATCAGTCGAATTCGAAAGAGGACTCTAGACAAAATGGCCCCGGTAGGACCCGAATCGATATTTCTCTCTATAATTGATTCAGAGTGAGTGTACCAGTAAATCAGATTCTGGTAGAGAGGGTTTGTGTCTGCGCGACGAACCATCCAATAGGTATATCATAATCGAAATCAACTGTCTTCTGACATTCGCTTCCGACTTGCACCAAACGTACCTACGCTTTGGCATAGGTCCGACGACGTGAGAGTTTCTCTGTGGCAACCGTATTGGAACACCCGACAATGGCAGGTACCAGCACTGCGTCAAGCTCTTTGGAGAAAGAGCAGAGAAATAGATCGGCGGAGCCGGAAAATCATGGACGAGAGGAGGCTGAAGGTGGAGACCGCTCCAAGAGACTAGAAGAGTCAGTTTCTCCTCCGCAGATTAAGGATGCTTCTGTATCCCAAACGTCTTCCCCTAATAGCAGCATTGGGCGAAGACGACGACAAAAGGCTGCTGCACTAGCTGCTGAATGCGCCGACGCTATTTCCACGGCACGTGCGATGGAAGAAGGAAAGCACCCTGACAAAGCGCCTGCGTCGCCGCGTTCAGGGGGATGGCAATCTTTGCTTCCCAAGCCCGTCCGAAATGTTTGGAACAACACGCTACATCATACTGTCAAGCCACCGAATGATGAAAATACGCTCCTCTTGTCCCCTAAGGACGCTGCAGCGCCAGCAGCTGTTCATTCTCCCCAACGACATCGATACTATGACCATGGTGCCAACATTGATGATCCGCTAATGCAGCAACAGCAAAATGATGATGTCAGTCTCACAAACAATGGCTTTGGCAAGGAGGCATGGAAGAAGATTGCTAACAAAGTCAATGAGGGGGAATTCTTGCTTCTATCGTCGTTCGGAAATCCTGATGATCCCAATAGTACGAGTGATCCAACGGTGACCACCCGCGAAGAAAAAATGAGGGATATGCAAAATGATATTCGCAATCGTCTCGAATTTTCCGCCACTCAGTGCATGATTGCCATTGCGCTGTATCTAAGTGTGGCTGTCATGGCGTTTTCCTTCGTCTTTGATCATTGGACAATAGTCGATAGCATGTATTTTGCCGTCGTGACGTTCACGACTATCGGATATGGCGATTTGACCCCAGATACGTACGCGGGACGGATCTTTACCTGCATCTTCGCTCTCAGCGGGGTCGCTTGCCTAGGTATCGCTCTCGGTGTGATTGGGAATCATATCATTGAAGCACAAGAAACGGCCGTATCACAAACTTCCGCACTCGCCAAAGCCCGTGTATTGACACTCTTTTCGAGCTCTACCCACATAGTGGACCACGTCCTCGAAGACCCTGAAACGGGGGAAGACTACGATCCCGATTTGTCTGCTTTTGCGCGGCACAAAGATGCTACTCCGACGTCCACATTTGGATGCTTGTCTAGGTTTACAGTTTCGTTGCAGTGTTGGAGGCTGTTATGGGAATTGGTTGTCGTGTTGGCCCTGGTCTCATTTTTTGTCGCACTCGTTGCCAGCGATCCCGGTATTGATACGACCAAATGGGGCGATGGCTTATACTACGCAATTATCACTGCCTGTACGGTTGGCTATGGTGACTTTGCACCATCGTCGCAAGCCGGGCGAGCTCTAGCTATTGTCTTCATTCCTTTGGCCGTCGGTGCCATGGGACATTTTCTTTCTATCGTCGCCAACTGGATGATTGAAGGTCGTCAACAGCGCTTTCACAAACACATGCAGGCCAAGGAACTTACGATGCAAGACTTAGAGGTAATGGATGAAGATGGAGACGGAAAAGTTACGCGAGCGGAGTTTATGGAATTCATGCTGGTCGCCATGAACGCTATTGATCAATCGTTGATTGATGAATTACGCGATCATTTTAGACATCTTGATCAAGATAATTCGGGGTCTTTAAGCCGGCAGGACTTGATTGCGGCGGCACGAAAGAAGCTACAATCACCGCACCGCAAACTAGAGCTGGCTAGGTACAAGCGAGGAGTAATCAGCCAATCGGACGCAATAGGGCAACGAAGAGAACGAGCCGGCAGTAGGGGTAGCTTTTGGGACAACCAAGGGAGCATTCTACAGATCTTCAAAAATATAAGAGAATCCGACGGCGATAGCGATCCTAGTGCGAATGAGGCAAGATTTTAAAAGGAGGCTTCTGCACGACCTAGTGTGGTAGCCCACTGTTTAGTAGTTTTTCATTTTTGAACCAGTGCATTTCTCTCCGCTGCGCTTTACTCGAAGAATTCAATCGAAGAACATTATAGATTTTCGAATTAGTGCAGCAAAGCCGTTGGAATATCATTTAATGTAAAAATAGCGTCACATAGTCGACCAACGGGGTCCTCAGTGCTTCCAAATTTTAATGGTACGGTCTTTCGAGCCTGTTGCGACACTAGCACCATTGGGGCTCCAATCTAGAGCGTAAACTTCGTCGGCGTGACCCGGCAATGTCTCACGAGCCCGTTTGCCACTGGGCATTTCCCACAGTTTCGCCGTGGAGTCTTTGCTAGCGCTCACCAAGTATCGTGAGTCAGAGCTCCAAGCTACCTGGTACACAGCCCCTACATGACCCGTCAAGGTGGTGAGAAAATCCCCCGAGAAACCATTCCAAATTTTGACCTTTTTGTCGAAACTCGCGCTGGCGAAATATCGCCCATCCGGACTAAACGCAATGTGATTCACGGCTTGTTGGTGCCCGGTCAGTCGTTTGATAGCGTGTTTACTCTCCTGAGGATGCCAGAGAAAGAGGGTGAAGTCATCCGACCCAGACACCAACCGTTCGGGGCCTTGGGCACGAAAGGCTTCGTACTTTTCTTGCGCGGCTTGTTGAGCTGCTTCCTCCGAGGCGAATTTCGTCCCCCGGTGATCGAATGGTCCGGTACGTAACACGTAGTCACTGCTAAGTGCGAGGGTGTTGATGCGATGACCGTGCCCGGTGAGGGTGCGCACTAAAATACCACGATCGACGTTCCATACTTTAATGGTACGATCCCGACTAGCACTATACAAAAATCCGTCCCCACTCCATTTGATCGATTCGACGGAATCGGTATGACCGGATAAGGTCAGATTTTGAGCCTGCGTCCGTACATTCCATATTTTGATGGTGCCGTCCTTGCTACTTGTGGCGAGTCGATCGCAGGCGGCGTTCAAGTGCATCGGTTCCCAGGCCAAAGACGTTATCCATTGACGGTGTGCCTTGACCGCTTTCCCTACGGCTTCCCCTTTAGTGGGATCCCAAACAATCCATACTCCGTTTTTATCAGCCGATACGAAGCGTTTCCCGTTGGGAGCCCAGGCAACACAAAGGACGTGATTCTTGTGCTGTTTACAAGTATACTTGGGTGTGGATGTATGCACATCCCAAAAGCGTACCGTAGTATCACCCCCACCAGACGCTAGCATTTGTCCATCCGGGGCGTACTGTACGTGCAAAACTGCTTCCGTATGTCCTGGCAGAGTATCTGTACACCGCGTGACGGGACGGACCCGAAAGACGGCCAGCGGTTGATAGGTGAGCTGCAAGACGTCTTCGGTACTGATAGCGTGTTGTTGGAGTAGGTCCGAGAGTGTATGCGTGATTTCGACATCATCTTGCACACCATTCTTCAAGATTGTAGCGTAAAAGCTGTAGGGGATCTTTCCGGCTCCTTGCTTTTGTCGCTGCTGCTCATCGTGACTATCGCTGTTCTCGAGGAGCGAATGCACAAGCGCGGTCAAGTCGTCGATCGTCGACTGGGTTGGTAAATCCAGCGTCTGCGCGAGGTCTTCCCCCTGACGATTACGAAACTGAACTTGGATGTTGGTCGGAACATCTCGGGATGCATCGTCTCCGTCGTCGAGCGTGGTACGGTACCGTTTGGAAGGCGTCGAATAGCGGTACCCGAGATTGTTGGGGTTGTTGACGCCTACTAGACTTCCCGCCCACGCAATGCCACCAGCGGTACTAGCACTAGCGTTCGGTGCGGCGACAGTTGCTGTTGATGCTCGGTCCGTCATGCTATGGAACAACAATAACAAGGTAAAACAGATGGAAACGAAACAAGGAGATGTTTTTTTCACTTTCGGTTTGCCGTTTCAAGGAACAATTTGTTCCGGCTTGTAGCTTCGTTTGGGTGGTGGAGGACGCACTCGTGAGTGCATCCAGATTTCGTTCCCGACTTGGTATGTCTTCGTTTACTGTGCTTCTGTTGGTCAAAATATGTAAGCTGCGACAAAAAGCAAAATAAGGTTGATTGGTCTATGTAGTGTCACAAGTTTTTACCAAGGAAAGCTTACCAAGTTCCCCTCATTTTTGCGGAATTTGGTAAGGTACAAGAAATCCTGGAAGGAATGTCAACAACGATAGCGACAAACTCGTGGTTTTTGATAATCTCTCAAGATCCAAGACGAATTGCTGATTCACACAAATACCGATTGACTGAATCGTTCGTTCATACTGATCTTCGTTGCAGGAAACGTCCAAAGCATAGAAGGCAATAGCTTCAGAGTATTATTTAGAGCGATCATGTCCCGCCACGGAGATATCTCGAGTTCTGAGGGTACGTGAGCTTCTTGCTTCTCCCACGCCATCCAATGTCGTCCTTTCTCATTGTCTCTCGAGTACCGTGGAAGTGTAGCTCCCAACCTATGTATCGGTGCTTCTGTAAACTCTTTATTACACACATTGTGTCGTCGCTCATTGTTATCTCTCTCCTTCTTTTCGTCGCGTTAGACACGGTCGGTGTCTGTGTCTTCCAATATCCGATGCCTCGTATGCATACCAACGACGAAGTAATGGAGAATGCCGCCAAGATCTGCGAAATCGTCAAGGGTACCAAAAAGGGATTACCTGGCATGGATTTGATTGTTTTTCCGGAATACAGTACCATGGGTATCATGTACGACCGTGACGAAATGTTCGACACGGCTTGTCAAATTCCTGGACCTCTTACCGACATGTTTGCCGAGACCTGTATTGAGGCCAAAGTCTGGGGCGTGTTTAGTTTAACTGGTGAGCAGGTACGTAACAAGCAGTCATGCTTTTGCGTCTGAACAGTGGGGGGAGTGCCACCACTCCCACGTTTTGATTTGACAATCGATACTCACATGGAGCCGGGGTACCTGTACCCGTGCATTCGCGCGCATGTAGCACGAAGATCATCCCAACAAAAACCCGTACAACACGCTAGTCTTGATCAATGACCAGGGGGAAATCGTGCAAAAATATCGGAAACTGCTGCCCTGGACACCCATTGAGGGCTGGACCCCAGGAAATCTTGGCACCAGCGTCGTCGATGGTCCGAAGGGTATGAAAGTCAGCATGATTATCTGCGACGACGGCAACTATCCTGAGATTTGGCGTGACTGTGCCATGCGCGGTGCCGAACTGATTATTCGACCACAAGGTACGATAGCCTGGCCTATAATGACCGTTTTGGCAACGTTTCTCTCTCACACATCCACTTACTCTTCCTGGGTAGGCTACATGTACCCGGCCAAGGAACAGCAAGTGCTGGTGAGCAAAACCATGGCGTGGTGCAATAACGTGTATGTGGCAGTGGCAAATGCGGCTGGGTTTGACGGGGTGTTCACATACTTTGGTCACTCCGCGATTATCGGTTGTGACGGGCGCACCTTGGGCGAATGTTCGACAGAAGTCAACGGCATTCAGTACGCTCAACTTAGTATTTCCGGAATCCGGGACGGACGAGCCAACGACCAATCTCAGAATCAGCTCTTCAAGCTACTTCATCGAGGCTATACCGGTGTTTACGCCAATGGTGACGGAAGCAAGGGTGTGGCGGAATGTCCGTTTGAATTCTATAATACCTGGGTGACGAATCCGTTGGAAGCTCAGCGTATGTCGGAAAACATCACGCGTAAAACAATCGGAGTGGCGTGTAAGTATTGCCTAACTCTGATGGATGACGGCTGAAGTAAATCAAAGCTGAAACGACATCACTGACAAACGTTTCTTCTCCATCACAGGCTGCCCCGTTGCAGGGATTCCGGCGCCTGTTGAGGAAGAGGATTGTGAGCTTACCCACGAGTTGAATCTCCAGTAGGGCTGGTCAGTCTGTTACTAACAAGTATTGCGTGTTGATCAACAGGCGAAATTTCGTATGTAAGATTGCCGTTAATTAATATAGTTTGTTGAAGCACTGCATTATTCTTGTGAAACTGTGGCAAAACCCATGGCAACTCGAGCGCTGTGCAGGGTCCTCTGCGCTACCTCGGAAGCGACGTCCGCTCCTTCCTTTAACACAGCTTGCAGGTATTCTTCGTCGGCACGTACGGCGTGATACCGCTTCTGAATCGGTTCCAGGTGATTGACAATCGCGTCGGCCAAGATGGGCTTGAAATCGCCCCAGGTGAGGTCTCGGACTTGTGCCAATATATCGTCGCGGGTGCGATCCGGTTGAACGGCGGCAAAAATGTTCAATAGATTGGTAGCTTCTGGTCGTTCCGGATTGTCCCATTCGATGCCTTTGATTGCATCCGTTTTGCATCGCTTGACCTTTTCTCGAATGACGTCAGGAGGATCCAGAACGTTGATGCGACTGCCGTCGTTCACGTCCGATTTGGACATTTTGGAGGTACCGTCCTGCAAACTCATCACGCGAGCCCCTTCCTTGACAATCATGGCTTCAGGTTCGACAAAGACGGGGCGGGAAGGGATGCCGGCCGCCTTGCAGCGCTTCTTGTAGGGATTGCCCTTGCAAAATAAATCATGAAAGCGACGCGTGGTATCGCGAGCGAGTTCCAAATGCTGCCGCTGGTCTTCACCGACCGGAATTTTGTCGGCTTGGTACAAGAGAATATCGGCCGCCATGAGACTTGGGTACGTAAACAAGCCGGTGCCGACCGATTCGCCCTGTTTTTTGGCCTTGTCTTTGAACTGAATCATGCGCTCCAACCAGTTCATGGGGGTGATGCACATGAGCAACCAAGCAAGTTCGGCATGCTGCGGAACGTGAGACTGGACAAACACTTTACTTTTTGTAGGATCAATACCGGCCGCTAAATACAAGGCGGCACTGGACAGGGTGGACTCACCCAAGTCCTGGGGATTGTGGGGCATCGTAATGGCGTGCAAATCGACGACGCAAAAGAAGTTTTCAGTTTGGATTACATTCCCTTCTTCGTCTTGCGTGTCTGGGGCATTTTGGAAATCGACCCATTGTCGAATGGCCCCTAAATAGTTGCCCAAATGTAACGTGCCAGTGGGTTGTACCCCGGAAAGGACACGTTTGGTAATCACCCGGGGTTTCTTTTCGTTGGATGCCGTTTCGGTTGCTTGGTCAGCCGTAGCGCTAAAATGTCGCGTTGCCGTTGCCAACGTACGAGAAGTACGGTGTCGCACACCGACGGAGAGCGCAGTGACGGATCGGAACGAGAGGCTGCTACTGCTGGAAAGCATCAAGGTGACGGCGATGGAGCCAAACTTCATTCTTGTGGGTCGGCGGGAAGAGTCACTGCACAAAGCGCAAGAGCGAGCCAACGGCAAGTTCAATTCGAGCCGTTCGTGGAAGGTTACCAGTAGAGAACTAACGAGAGGAGGGCACTGGTCAACCTCGGGACGAACAGGTGGATCCTTTCGCCCGGTCGTTTCTATGGAACCAAGGGTTCGATGCACAGAATGCAGTTGATGTTGATGGGTGGGTGAGAACAGAGCAACACACCGCGTGTGTTGTATTTTCCCTTGAACCCTGTCTTTGTCTCAGGGTTTTGCGGATGACGGGGCAGCTGACGTACGCGTCCTCTACGATTCAAATCCTTTCGCGAAATAGTGTCCCGTGAAATTGATACCTTTCTGTTACGCTCTCAACAACAAATACGTTCGAGGTACAGAGGACGAGAGACTACGTGCTCCGGAAGGTTGGAATCTAGATGCAAGAATTGCAATAGCGGAGCAAAACAATCATGCTGCTGTGTGTAGGTGTAATCAATAGATAGTTTAGTGGCACAACGTGTTCCGATGTGTGCTCGCGGTTAGTACTGCACGGGGTCCAAAAGCGAACCGGCCACAACGGCGGCAACGGCGGCCAGCGCCATGGCACCGGCCGCCAAGACGGCACCTCTCTGTTCCTCGTCCGTCTCCACATCGACCAAACATTGGCTCATGTCATTCTCCAAACCGCTTTCTTCGCACTCGGTGATACGGTAGAACCAACTGCCGTAGCCCACATTTTCGTCGAGGTATCGATAGTCTCCTCCCTCGACTCCTTTGGAAACTAGGGGACCGTAGGTTTCGTACGACGCCAGAACTTCAAAATCTGGCTGCTTGGCGGCCCGGCGCTTGATGATGAATCCCTTGGTGGATGTTTCGCCCCCCGTCGACCACTCCAACTCTACGGAAGTCCCGTCCACGACTTTACTCTTGAGTCCTGTCCCGGAGAGTTCCTGTACCGTACTATCCTTGAGCAGGGCACCCCGGACGGTGAGTTCCTCGTCTCTTCGGCGACGGCGGACTTCGGCCTTGTCGCGCATGATTTTCCGTATCTCGTTCTCGTCGTTCTCGGTGATGCCCATCCAGGGAGCGTACTCGTTTCCGCGTTCACTGCGGAGATTCGAAATGATCTTGTTCTTCTTCAAGGCTTTCTGCACCATCGCTTCGACTTCTTCCTCCAACGACTGGTCGTCCTTGGTAGTTTTGGTCGCTTCGGGAGTCTGCGTCTCATCGGACGACGCAAAGAACATGCCGCCCTTATCGTCCGCGAGTACGGTCTTCGTCGGGACGACAAAGGGTTTCCCGCAACGCGGTGCCAACGGAGCAAACGCGTGTACCGCGGTGAAGGTCAACGTAGAGGCCAACACAAATTTCATGATACTACACCGAATATTAAATACTGGTAGAGAAGGACTGAACGCGCACAAGTAAGTAAGTGTATTATTTGTGTTTATCGTGTTGCGTGTTTGTGTGGACCAAGAAACATCGTTAGTGGAAAGCGCTCATGGCGACCCGTAGTTCCTAAAACGTGTCCGTTCGTCACGAACCAAAACCGCTCGATGAGGCAGATTCACAGTCATCGACGTGACTGTCAATACTGATAGATTTTTTGCCCGTGGAGCTTAACCGTCGCTGGTCAATCAGTGGGGTCGGTCAGGTTTGGTTCGCATACCATCATACCCCGTTCGGTCTGTCGTGCCAGTGACGACACTGGATGACGTGTTGCACGAGGCCCTACTGTAGGTTCTGGAAGGGTTGGGGGAAAATCCCGAATTCGAGAGACCGAAGCGATTCCGAGGCGACGTACAGGCACCGGAACGGGCACCGACAGACTCCCAATCACTTTTACCGTAGATTGCCAACGAACACAAAGAGCTTACTAACAGTAACCCGAAATTGAAATACTCACGCGCACGTTTCGTTGTCCCTCTCCCTCGGTCCATCACAATATTGACCGAGACCTTTCCGGCATACTTTGTGTTACTGTGTGAATTGTATGTACCAGATCGACCTACTTTAGCTACAACAATAACAAAAACTGCAACGGACTGCAACAACAGCAACAATAACAACAGTACCGTCGACAGCGTTCGTAGCAATTGCAGTAGTATGGCGCGAGGAAAGAAAAAGGGCGGACGTCGGGGAGACTCGAGCGACGAAGATCACGACACGAGTAATCCAGCGCCTCCGGCTTCCACGGCTCCTCCCGCCGGTCCTTCCAAAAAGTCGCGCAAGGAAAAACGGCAACAAAAGAAGTCACAGCATGTGGAAGACGAAGATAATGGATCGGTGGACGGTGCGGATCAATTGGCGGCACTCATCGCCGGTACCCAGTATGGGAGCGACAGTGATGACGATGATGACGCCCACGATCCCTACGTCGCCCCACCTGCCTCACAAAACAACAAAGGTAAACATCAGAAAAAAATCAATGCCAAGCCTAAAGTACATTTTCAACCCTCGAGCGACGAGGACGATGATCAAGATGTGGACGAAAACGAAGAAGCGGACAACGCTAGCGTCGCGGATCAGGACCAGGACGAGGACGAGAGTGTCCCACAGGTTGCATTCCAAATGGCGGATGACGACTGGGGTACTGGCAGTAGCACCAAAAAGAAGAAAAAGGAAAAGAAAGAAAAGAAGGAGAAAAAACACAAAAAGGAAAAGAAGAAGAAAAAGAAAAAGTCTTCCAGTGACGAGGACGAAGATTCGCCAGTCGAAGACCTTACCGAAGCCGTAAACGACCTAAACATTACGCACGATGAGCCCAAGAAAAAGACAAAGTTCGAACTACAAATGGAAGCCGCAATGAAGAAGAAAGAGCAGGAAAAGGTACACGAAACCCCTCCCACGATCGAAAAGACGAAAAAGTCAAAGAAAGAAGCCGTTCCGGAACCTCAACCGGAACCCAGGGACGAAGAAACCCTAGACAATCACGAAGAACTCATGTATGGTGCCCCCGACGACAAGGTATGGTCCGATAAGAGTCACGCACAGCGCGATGCCGATGACGCCGAACCGGAAGATCATCACGGTCTCATGTACGGACCGGATGGCAAAAAACTCAGCAACAAAGAGCGCAAACGCCTGCTCAAGGTTAAGTTAGCCGAAGAGCGAGAAGCGGCATACGAAGCATCCGCATCCAAAGCTTCCAAGGAAGGGGCTCAATTTGCTTGTTCACAAACTGCCGTCAACGAGAAGGACCCGCAATGGGAAAACTCGCTGGACGTCAATATACCAAATTTTAGTATCAGTGCGGCCGGAAAAATCCTCTTCAAGGATGCCTCACTGACAATTGGACATGGTCGTCGGTACGGACTGGTTGGTCCCAATGGACGCGGAAAATCTACACTTTTGAAAATGATTCATTCGCGCGATCTCAAGCTCCCGCCTCGCATTGACTTCTTGTACGTTGAGCAGGAAGTGGTCGCTGACGACACACCCGCAGTTGAAGCCGTTCTTAGAGCTGATACGGTGCGCTGGAATCTCATGGAAGAAGAAAAGACTCTGATGCAAGCCGTGGATGCTGGTGACGAGTCGGTCGAGAAGATTGAACGTCTGCAGCAAGTCGTGGACGAGTTGACCGCCATGGGAGCAGATTCGGCCGAAGCCAAAGCCCGTCGTATCCTGTACGGTCTCGGGTTCACTATGGACATGCAAACAAAGCCGACCAAGATGTTTAGTGGAGGGTGGCGCATGCGTATTTCGCTGGCACGTGCGTTGTTTGTTGAACCGACACTGCTCATGTTGGACGAACCGACGAATCACTTGGATTTGAACGCCGTAATCTGGCTCGACGAGTACCTGCAAAGATGGAAAAAGACTTTGTTGGTGGTATCCCACGACCAGGATTTCTTAAACAGCGTTTGTCAGGAAATGTTGCATATCGAGGACCTCAAACTAATTTCTTACAAGGGTAATTACGACAGTTTTAAAAAGGCCGAAGCGACCAAGTTTCAGCAACACATCAAGGCGTACGAAAAGCAGGAAAAGCGTCTGCGGGAATTGAAAAGGTCGGGACAATCCAAGAACAAGGCACAGGAAACTGTCAAGAAGAGCTCCAAGCGAGAAGCTGGTGCGCGGAGTCAAAAGTTGAAAAACCAGGCAATTGCTGCGGGAACGGAAACGGCGGAACTATCGGAGCTCATTCATCGGCCAAAGGAATATCAAGTCAAGTTCGAATTTTCTGAGGTGAACGAGCTTACGCGCCCCGTGATTGAAGTGAACAACGTGCATTTCCGTTATTCACCAAAGCATCCCGTCATCTTTGAAAAGGTCGACTTTGGAATTGACATGGACAGCCGAATAACCATTGTCGGCCCGAATGGTGCCGGCAAATCAACGTTGCTGAAATTGTTGACGGGAGCGCTGAACGCGACGGGGGGCGACGTCCGTCGCAATGGGCGCTTACGAATGGGTATTTACGATCAGCATTTTGTCGATCGACTACCGATGAATAAAACACCAGTGGAACACTTGCGAGATCGTTTCGAAGAAGAAACCTACCAATCGGTACGCAATCGTCTCGGAAAGTACGGCTTGGAGGGACACGCACACGAAGTCGTGATGCGCGATTTGAGTGGTGGCCAAAAGGCTCGAGTAGTTTTTGTCGAACTGAGTTTGCAGTGCCCGCATGTGCTTCTGTTGGATGAACCGACAAACAATCTCGGTACGTATCGTCAAGGAGATGTGCCTCGTCGACTTGTGTCTTGTGTGTACTAATAAATGTCAACATTCATCTGATATTCGATTCGTTTCACTTTTTGACTGCAGATATCGAATCCATTGACGCGTTGACCGACGCGATCAACGCATTCAACGGAGGAGTAGTCGTAGTTACACACGATCAGCGATTGATTGAAGAATGTGAATGCACCTTGTGGGTTGTCGAAAAGCAAGGGGTCACGGAATGGAAGGCTGGCTTTGACGATTACAAGGAGAACATTCTGCGTGAGTTGGAAGAAGAAGTAGAACGGGAGGCAGTGATTCGGAGACAAAAGATTGACGCTGCGGCTATTGCTCGTGCCGAAAAGCTGGCCCGACTGGCAAGCAAAGTCAAAACCACGAAGAAGTAAACATTACCGATTGAGATACTGGCATTTCAAAGTGACGATAGTAGTCCAGTACAGACGGCTAGATACAGATATGCACAAACGTCTAGATACAGTTGTAAGGAGCCAATATGGCAAACTCGCTACTGTAAATGATTAGCTCTTTGAATACAGTTGTTACTCTATAGAGACGCAACTTATACTAATAGGTTGCGTGAGTGGATTCGCGACCAGCAATGGAGTCTAGAGTAGCTCCTTTTAAGAGACCAGACAATCATCCGCGGTGATACGGTATCTCCCAAGGGTGCCCTCAGCCGACAAGGACCGTTCTTGCTTCACGACGGCATCAATGGCGTTTATCTTTGTATATGGACTGGTTGGATTATCCGTTGTTGCAGTGGATGATGGCCGCCGATAAGACGTCTACCATTATAAGATTCCAAACAATGATGGGGTCTTTGTGTTCAATTCGTTCCACCCTATGGTTGCTCCGAACAACTTTCTCCATCGACACGGGTGCCGCCTTCTGCACCATTGCTGAGAGGAGGAAGGGGCGTGGGTGTACGCAACCACTGCGACGCCTTTTGTTCCACGAGCGGTCGCAACCAGGTCGTGGCCCGGGGCATGGCCCGTTTGGCGGTATACTCTACGATAAAGCTCGGCAGCACGGAAGATACCTTTACTTCACAGAGCAGCCAAACGCGCGTCACGTGTGCCCCGCGACCGTCCGGATTGGACTGGGTGTGCCAAATGCCCTTGGCGTCTTGCAGGACGACATTTTTGCAGGCCTTGTCGAGGGTGAATTCCATAAAGTGTCCATCGGGATGTGGCACGTACTTGTGTATGGCGGCAATGTTGAGTTGGAATTTACTCAGTACGAAATTAGCGCGGGTGACACTGGCGTTGCCGTAGTGTCGCGTTTCCTTGCCCGTACCAGGCAGTAAGGGTTTTTCGGCAATATAGGAGCTTTTGAGATGCGTGTTGGTAAATATGCGCATGGAACGGACGGTACCAATGTTTTCGGGGTAGGCTTCAAAGTCCAGGAGACATTCCCAGACGACGTAGGGCGGTGCTTCCACATCCAAAACAACGTAGCCGGATCCTTCTCGACCCATTTTGGACTGTTCCTGTATCCGTTCACCGTTGGCGAGTGCCCGCCGCTGTTGGGATGAAAGATTGGGGAGGGCAAAGGGAAGAGGCTCAATGGTTTTGTTGTCGTTGTCGTCGGAATCAGGAATACCAGTGTCGGCGGAGAGAAAATTGTCGGCGGGTGTGGGAGTGGGTGAAATGGACGTGGGCAGTCGTCGTGTGGATGACGTCGTGGTGGAAAGGGGCGTACGGACAAGAACCAGTTCGGTATCGGTTCCGTTGCGCAAGGCGGCTGCCGGTGATTTCTTTTGGTAGACAAAGTCGGCATCCTGATCTGTGTAGCCCGCCAGTGAGGCTGCCTGTGACACCACCAAATCGTCATTGACGGTATCGGAACTGTTGCGGACTCCGGTGCGGTTGCGGGCCTTTTGGAGAACGGCCTTGACTCGTTTACGGACACCGAACCGTGAACCATCATTGTTGTTATTGTTGTTAATACTGTTGCTCCGCACCGAAGTGACTTTACGACTCCAAGTGGACGTCGAGGGTTCTTCCTTGGTAGCGTGTAACGAACGTTGAGAAGGTCGGCCTTTAAGAGAATTCCAGAATGCCACGTTCCGACTGTTACTGGGAGACGAAGGACCGAAGCGGGTCCAAGGTTGCGCCAAGCCGTCACTGAAGGTCGGCAAGACGGAGGATGACCAGAGACAGAACAAAGTAGCTATGGAGATTCTTCCCCAGCACAAGGCTGAGGTTGGTGATCTCCGTCGGCGTGGGGCTGAGTGTGAAAGTGACCCTTTGACGGCAGTCATCGTCACTAAGGCTGATGTTGTTGTGGTCATCGTCCTGGAGATTGTGAAAGGCATCTGGTCACTGATAAAGTTCGTTGGGCAAAATTGGGAACGCGAATCCGTTGGTAGAAAGAATAGGAAACTGTGAGGTGGTCGAACAGTACGATGATGGAGGACAGATCGTCTGATGATACGTAGAGACGGAGTGAGAATCGAAGAGTCTCCCGAAAGGCGAGATTCGCGGGAGATGCTATCCGTGATGGGTCGTTTCGGTTGACTGTTGTTTCGTCTGTCGATGGACTGAGACGAAAGCGTGTGATGGCTCGAACGTTGGTTCGTTCGTTTGTTCGTTCGTTGGTTGAAACGGTGATTGATACCAAGTGAAAGCTACTGCTTTGGCTGTGATTCCAGTTGCATACGATTCGTTACTAATGTAAGTAGGAAGAGATACGACGAGTGTAGTTGGTCAAGAGTTGTGGGGAAAGTGGTTGTTGTAGTAACTGTAGGGAAGAATCAAGAAACCGTAGGTACGTAGACTTTCGATTCGAGTCGTTCCTCCCGAGTGGCGCGTGGTATACCACGATACTGATAGTGTAGCTGACTGACAGTGACTGACTGACTGACTGTGAGAGAGAACGTTGCGAGAAAAAGTGTTCGTTTGGGGTTCTCCCGAAAAAAAAAGGGTCGTGGTTGCACGCGGTACGGTAGCGCTGCTTTGGCTGTGTTGGGAAACACGGGCAACGCGTCCGTGTCGTTGGTACGAGGACCGAAGGACCGACGAAAGAGTCACTTTGGTGGCTTTCCCTACGAATACTTTTATTGGTAGACGGAACCTCTTCGGACCGTCCCTTATTTCTCCCTCTGCGTTGGTTCGGTGCACGCGTCGTCGTCATCCGTACCGAGAACGCGTCATCTAGTACGACACTTTACGAATGTCGTATGCTCTGTCTGTGGGATGCTCTGTCTGTCGTCCTGCACGTATGTCTGTCTGTCTGTCAGTCTGTCCCAATGGACCCTCCGTACGGACCCCCGGAACTGACGTCATCCCCTCCAGTGGCGTTTTCGTGGACTGACGTCATTTTCAAAATGCGGAATGGGGAGTTGTCCTTCCCATCCGAATGCTTTTTTAGGTTATAGTTCGTAGATTCACCACGTACGAATGACTACCACTCGTCGGTACCGGCGGCGTGGTTTTTTTCTCGACACTACTAGTAAGAAGAGATAACAACCACCCACCCTTCGTCTCGAGCGTAGCGAGCTCGTAGGGTCGAATTTCTGGCCTCACTCCTCTCGCTCCTCCGACCGTTTCTGCACACGTTTTCACTACTACGAGCGAGCAAGTACCTACCACTTACATTTAGCTAGAGTAGTTAGTACTGGTATGTTCTACTTGCCTATATAAATGTAGTATAGACGAGACCGCTAACCAACCAACCCACCAACCACCCACCAGTCGAACCGAGGGGACTCGTCATTCGATTTTGTGGTTTTCTCCCCTCCTCTCTTCTACGCGCGTGGTGCCGCAGCAACGACGCATCTTCCACACACTCTCACACACACACTTTCGCGAGAAACTCTCCTTGCCAGTCGTCGGTCTAGGTATGTATACCAACCTCTTTCGTTCCTCTTCCGTATCTACTCACGGGAGATCTAGAAACTGGGTTTGAGTGTTTGTGTTGGTGCTCCCGCAAGCAAAGCGGAGGATGCGCGTGCCGTCTCGATGAAAAGCAAACCCGACGGACATGCGAGAGAAAAGCATTCCGCCAGGGTCGTTCGAGTCTCACAGCAAACACGTACGGTCAAAACGTCAAGACAGTGTGTTTGCATAGGCACGCATGATTCATGCGTACATACAATGTGCATTATGAATACGAGAAACCAGTGCGGCTGTGTTTGGTCATTTGCAAGGAGTGTGTGGCGTTGATCTGGTCGTGCGTGTGTGCATGTTTGTGTACTCTTGCTCGCTCCAGTGTTGGCGTTTTTAGACAATGCTACAATCCCCTCTCACACTTGTACCCATACGTGTTCTCTGCAGCAGTTCTACCTACTCTTCATTCCCCCCAACATGTCCAGTTCTACCGAGTTTCTCGTCAATTTCATGGCCGGTGGTGTGTCCGGTGCCGTGGCCAAGACTGCTACAGCACCCATTGAGCGCGTCAAGCTCCTCATCCAGACGCAGGACGCCAACCCCAAGATTATCTCTGGAGAAGTCGCCCGTTACACCGGAATTGTCGACTGCTTCACCCGCGTCACCAAGGAACAGGGATTCAAGGCCTTTTGGCGTGGAAACTTGACCAACATCATCCGTTACTTTCCCACCCAGGCTTTCAACTTTGCCTTTAAGGATACCATCAAGGCAATGTTCCCCCGGGCCGATAAGAACACCGAATTCGCCAAGTTCTTTCTCATCAACATGGCATCGGGTGGTCTGGCCGGAGCCGGATCCCTCATGATCGTCTACCCCCTGGATTACGCCCGTACCCGTCTCGCCTCCGACGTCGGAACCGGCAAGCAGCAGTTCAGCGGACTCATGGACTGTCTCAAAAAGACCGTCGCCTCCAGTGGCGTGGGCGGACTCTACAACGGTATCGGAGTCAGTGTCGTCGGGATCATCCCCTACCGTGGAGTCTACTTTGGTCTCTTCGACACCCTCTCGGGATACAACCCCTACCAAAAGGACGAGAATGGTCTCTTGCGTGCCGCCTCCAAGTTCGCTTGCGCCCAGAGTTCCGCCATCTGCGCCGGATACGCCTCCTACCCATTTGATACCGTCCGTCGTCGTCTTCAGATGCAGTCCGAAAAACCCAAGGATATGTGGGTCTACAAGGGCACCGCCGACTGCTTTACCAAGATCGTGGCCCAAGAAGGAGCCGGAGCGCTCTTCAAGGGAGCCGGCGCCAACGCACTCCGTACCGTCGGAGCCGCCATGGTCCTGGTTCTCTACTCCGAAATCACCGCCGCCTTTAACGACAAATAAGTACGGGACGTACCCTGAGAAAAATACCCGATACGAACGTTTACCTAAGACCAAATCATTTGTGATTTCATTCGTTATCGTACGACTACTATTCTTTTTTGTAGAGATTATCTGTACTGGGTTTGTTGGGCATCCTGGACCCAGTCGGAGTGTGTTCAGTTGGACGAACAAAGGTGCGTACTTGTCATACGAACCGTACGATACCATCTATAAGTGAAACCAACACGAAGGGAATCTAACGATCCAACAATCACTTTGGACGTTACGTGGGCAAGAAATTCGAGGACAGGGTCCTCTCCTTGGTTCGAGACACCCCTGTCGGACGACAAGCCGTTTTACGTTTGCGACCAATGTCGTTTCGCTCTACCAAAACATTGGTCGACCGCGGACCGCTGCAGGCAGCCCTTGACCTCTCAACTTTGCTGAACAACATATACAAGTAGGGGTCGAGTTGAGGCGGGGGTGAGGTTTTGTAGATTGTTGGATGCCTGTACTACACGTGCCAGCGATAGTAGGGAGAACTGGGAATACTCTCTTGCACCACTTACAGATAGGAAAAGGCGTAAACTTGGTGCAAAAAAATCCTAGAGCAGCACCAAACCGCAAACGCACTTTCTTGAAAAAGATACATAAATAAAACTAGTCACTGCTTTACAGAGAGGCGATAAATTCTTGGAAATTGTACATGGAAGAAAGAGATATATGCAATAAAACTAGCATGGTCTTGTATCGAGCAGGAGAGCAACGTGCAGCACCTGTCAAAACTCACTGGGATCGTATGCTAACATTCTGCGGTTGGGCGAAAGAGGAGGTCTGGTGTGCCGCGGGTCTCTAGATGGGGGAGGCGATGACGCCGTTGTTGGCGTCGATGGTCGGAGGGGCACAACTTGACACAATAGACATGTCGGGATGTCACACTTGCAGAAATGAGCCCAGACCTGTTTGCTTTTGTGGCATCCAGGAACTTCACAGTTCTTGCGACGACAATGGCCAAGATGGCGGTATAATCTCTTGACAGCCTGGCAGTGGATCATTTTTGTGCAGCGATCTCCGTCGTGCTTGCAGGTGGCCGCATGGAAGAGGCACAAAAGCTTTCGGCGACGTTGCTCGAGTTCTAGAACATCTTGGTCGACACCGTCGACGACTAGAGGTAAGGACGAAGGATTTCTGGTGATTTTGGAAAGCAAGCAGACTGTCATAGTGGTATTTGGTATGTGCAGTCTACACGTTCCAAAGACTTTTTGTCCTTTTGGTTAGCTTCAAACCAAAGGGAATAATGCACGGCGGTTGAAGGCTTCAAATTTTACCGAAACGGCATAAAGTGATTTTGGTGATTTGGATTGACAGAGAGAAAACGTAGGATTCTCAAATTACAGACTACGATCAAACCTAAATACCCAACGAACAAATTTTTAATAGATGCTGTCGGAGATGACATTTAATGTGGTTCCCGTAAAGTCAAAGTGTCGGGCAGTCCCAGTGTCTGCTCTGCGACATAGCTCTCGAGCGGATTTGGAGCCAACTGATCCAAAACGTGCTACCTGTTTTGTTTGTTTTTACGATTGCGTCTATGTATTTCTCGAGAAAGTATCTTGGTCCAATTCACGAAAAGACGGCGGATGTTTAAGATACAACGGTTTTGTTCCTCTTAAGCCTTATATTTTGAAATTATTTCGTGAATGAACAAATGACTTCTGTATGTATTTCGGCCTCAATCATAAATCAGAAAAGGGCACAAGAGGTTGCGGGACGATCTTTGTTTAACATCCTGGTAACAAAGTCGCGAAGCCATCGTCGTACAGATCATCCGGTACCGTCAAGACACAAAATTACAAATCCAATTTGTTCATCGTGGCGCAGCTCGACGAAAGAAGCTCACTCACGGTATCAAACTTTGCGACTAACAGTTAGCATTAGTAGTTATCACTTTCGCTGTGTGATTTGCCATGAATCCGTCGAGCCCCGACAAGAGCTTTGTACGCAGGGAGAATGCGGATAACATGTATGGCTACGAACACCATACCCCAACGACTCCTTGCAGGAAAGTTGAGCGTGAACGACACGAAATGATGCCACGGCTTCCACAACGCAGTTCCGATATAGGGTTTGCCTCAGAAGAGTTCTCGGGCACAAATTGCCCGCCAATGTCTCCAGATCGGGTTGCGCGTAAACAGCGATCAATCAGTCGCCGCGGAGGCGCATGCTACGCGACGCTCCTTCAGAGCGCCGTACAAGCATCTATGTCTTCGTTTGATCCCACAGGCTCCGATGGTGAAACCGACGCCCTTGGGACAAGCTTTGTATCGCTGGGTAGTATGTTCCTTCAAGACGGACCCGCTAGTCCCCGTAAGAGGGTGAGAAGGTTACAAGACAAGAAGGACAACGAAGACGCGATCGAGTACGCCAGCGACCTACTCGGTAGTCTCTGCGTTGGGCCCGTCGACGACGCTTCTGAAGAAACAAAAGCCTCCAGCAGCATCGGTGAACGAAAGCCTCCAGTCCGCAGAGTCTCTCGTCGAACGTCCTACGATAGTCGTGTTTCTGATGGGACAGACTTCGAATTTGATGGGTCGTGAGACCGCTACTTTTGCAAATTTACTGTTCATAGTTTGCGCTCATCCGAAACTAAGCTACCCGGGATGGATGAACAGATCCGCGGAAGGGAATGAACGCGCACTAGGTCATGATCTAGGCTACGAAATGCGTCAACATATAATCTATAGATGCTGAGTGGATATGTGCAACTGAACCATCATAAAGGATCTACCTCGACAGGGATACACGACTGTAGCTGCTTCGACCCTGCCGTGCACACAAAGTTTGTTCCGCTTCTTGTAAAGACATTCACAAGGACGAGCTCTTCCCGCAATTCCTCTTCATGTTAATAGAGAGCACACCATCGTAGCAACTAACCATATTGTATTGACTGCGCGCGCCAACTCTACGTTATGCAAAGCATCCAGGCGGTTACAGCCAGATTCATCCTGACGACGGACGCTCACAGTCAACACATTGACTGTGACAATCCGTTTTGTGGGACCCAATATTACGACTAGAAAGAAGGCAATGGACATCTTCTATTTAACAGTAAGTTTCTACGTTTTGGACTGATAGCGCGTCACGAATAAGATCTTTTTCATACTGTGTCTCAAGGTTCATAGAGATTTCCTATTCTGTCGCGCTCGTTAACGTCCTTACTAATTTGAGATGAATTTCAGGAGTCATAGCTTTTCACCACTAGGAATGTACCCTTATGTTAGTCTGACAAAGAAGCATGAAGTACTTGGATGTATTTGGACCCAGAAAATATGCTGTGACGTCAACGTGGTAAAGCATGATAAAAGGAGCGACAATGGTTCCATAGAATCAAAGCTCATATAGAAAGAGCGTTTTTATACAATACCGCACTTCCATTCCCTCTTGCTGCAATTAACCTTGAATGTTGAACCGTTTGGCCGGTACAGTGTCGTACTTTTTATATCATTTCATTCTCGAATACGCCATTTATCATTCTGGTGTGACTTTCGGTTACAAATATATAATTACCTTATCTATTTTTCTCAGGCACATGACTCCGTCAAAATTTCGATTCTAATTGCTGTAAAATGGAGCTTATTGCCTCTAGGGATGCAATCCCGTTGAAAAAATAAGTGAAAGATCCAAGACCAGCAACTGGTGGCTGGTGAATACCACAACGTAGGCCTTACTGTCACAAAATATCTTGCCCAGCTGATCTCCAGATAGCTGAGCCGATGTACGTGACTGTTTTGTAGGTATTGAAGTGTTATCAACCATTCCCAACCAAAAACCTACTTCGTCTCAGGTGAACGTGACAGGAGCTCTCTTCCAACGTCACCATATCATATCCGTGAGTTTGGAAGGGGGCATCATTTCATAATGCCGGTCAGGTTTAGGCTTCCCATTAGGTCCTACAGCGAGAATGATGCCGTTCGTGCAAACTCGCTAGCTCCTCCGAGATCTAATGTAACAAACTTTTCCCCTCTTCCTCATTTTCATTGTGGTCCTCCTACGATCCCTTCGGCGACCATCATCTCGGAGAAGACAACCGCCGCCCGTCCTATACTCCGGCGTGGCGCTGTCAGCTCCTCATATTTATTGCGAGACGCAATGATCGCTGCCTCAGCCATTGACTCGTACGAGTTCACTAGGCAGGAAACGTATTCTTGTGACTATCTTTACTCTGCCGCCTGTCTTGACCAGAAAGGCGACGCTACTCTATCTCCGGGTAAACGAAATTTTGCAGAACAAGAGGAGGACGACATGACGGATGTCTCTACTTGTTATAGGAGCACTTGTTCTACTTCATCACAACGTCGAAGAACTGATTCTGGTATGTGGAGTGACTGTGACTCCTCCGTTTCCTCGATGAATACGTCGACTGCGCATACCGAAAGTGAAAGCACACGGATCGTTAAAGATCTGATGGAAATAGAGGACCGGTAGAGCTTTTTGTCAATTGGTCAAACACAAAAGCAGGGGTTTTGCGAGCCATAGGCCATGGGTAAAATTACTATAAGATGTACACCCTACACACGTTTTCGCACTTCATAACTACTACTGTAATCATTTTACAACGGGCAGGAGCCTGTCCACTGGGCACAAACCTTATTTTCAAAATAGCCTCAGCAATGTTCATTGTTACATTTTCAATGCAGTAGCTTTCTTCGACACTTGCTTCCCTTGGTGTGGCAAAAACGTCACAGCACTTGAAAGACAAGGTGCGTTGCTTAGATTGAGAAGACCTCAATAGAAGCGGACAGACGACAACTGAAGCAAAATTCGAGCGACTATCATTCTTTGAGACATAGTGTGAGTTCATTTTCATGGACTGAAACCGACCACATTGCAATTGCGGCCACTTTGGTCAAGGCTGCAATATTCGATCAAACACGGCGGCTTCTCGTGGGAAGAAATGCTTCACGTAAATTGTCCAATCGCTACCGTATTCTCTCGTCAGAATTACAACCGTGATCGTTATCAAAATGACATACACCAGTAAATTCATCTTTTGGTGGGGTGTCCAGCCTTCAGCTGCACGGCGCGATTTAGGAATCTGTGGTGGCATTCTCTTGTTCTCCCTGTCAAATGATTTAGATACGGTTGCTATCCCTCGCTGGATTGCTGCAACAGCGGGCGGCTCGTCGATCTCTCTATTTACGTGTTTCCTTTTGTCGGATACTGTGTTCTCGTTAAGTGTTTCCCAACCGTCGTGTTGCTGATGCTCATTCTCGGTTGGCCGTTGGAATTTTTTCGCTTGCTCTACGGGAAGGGTAGAAACCGAGTGGGATGTCCCTTTGATGCGAACGAAATGATGTGTGAGACTTTGGCGATACAAACGCTGCTGGAAAGGTCCCAGGGTGTCAGTCTCCTTTACCTGGGAAAATAACGAGAGTCGTCAACACGACGACGCCAACTGCAACACCTATACGGTACGAATAGAAGAGCGCCGGATCTATCTCTGGCAAGGAAAAGTCAGTCCATTTGTCCCACAAGATATTGGCTGCTAATAGTGATCGAAAAACCTGCTGCATCTCTAGAGAGTTTGAATGATTCCAGCATTAAGGTTCCCAGAAAGAACAGTAGAAAGCGTCAGAGAACACTAGGATAGCTGCGTATATCGTTCCGAAATGAAATCGCCATGGTCATTCGCGTTCCAATCAGTGACAGGTCCAGGGTTTGCCGACACAGAAGTCGTGTTTCGTTCTTATCTCGAATGCTGCGTCGAGTACTGGACGACCCTCCGTCGTTGCGTCGACATTCGGTCAGCTTTCGTCAATGCCGTCATTGTCTCTCTTCCGGCACTTTGATGGGTGCCGTCGACGATGACGTAGCAATATCTGCAGTATGTTTTCAAATAAACGGTTCTTATCTACTTATTACCCAACTCTCCATTGATATTATCTATTCTCACTTTTCAAGTTTTGCCTTAGACCAATAATCAATACTCAGAAACGCAATAAATGTACTAGAAACAGTGATTTCTTTTGGAGGAATATTTCAGCTCTTGCTTGCTCTCAACGGGTAAATCATTTATCCTTCGACGTCATTTCATTCTCTTAACGGACAATGTTGGGCTGTGCCACAGCTTTTATTCCGCGTTGGTCTTGACAGAACTTACATTTATGACGTGCTTCCCGCTCTTGAGAAGGAACTAGCGGGACGGAAGAGCTCTGCATCTGTTTCGCCTGGAGTTCCGTTTCTCTACGAACGACTTTTACGCCAAGAAGATACACAGACATTTCACCCCGTGTTTGTGCGTAGTAAAGGGAGGTCGAACCCGTATACCCTATCTCTTACATCGCCACAGTAGTGCCTGCATTTCCTCTCTACAGCTATACAGCGTACGTAGTGTATTGTAGATATACCATAAACGCAAACACACACACGCACACTGTATTCACGTTGCCACTGTCATGACGGGCCAAGTACACGCCGTCACAAGTTCGGAAGTACACGTTCCAGAGCTTCCCGTCAAACCCATGTTGCGTGGTGTGCCGAGAGGAATTAGTCAATGCACGCAAGTAACAGAGTTTAGCGACGATGGAGTCGCCGTATCGGAAAGCGAGAGCTCGGAAGACGAGCACGCGGACGAAGACGAAGTGGAAAAGACATCGGAAGTCACTCGCAGTAGTTCGACTCGGATGATGGCTGCATGTACATTAGGAGTAGTAGATGAGCGATCGGATTCTTCCTCTACGAAAGAGTCGGAAAAGCGGGTTTCGCCCGTACCGGGAAGGCTCGATTCAACAAACCAGGGTTCCAGATCCATCCGCTCTGATCCCCCCAAGCCCTGTTTGAAACCCTACTCTCCGCAAGAGATTCCTGTTCTTACCAAGAACAAACGATGTGCTTGGAAGACATTGCCAAAGCCCAATCTCGAAGAAATTCACCAACGGGTACGAACAGCCGCTCCGCGAGTGGAAGCTCGTCCAAGGCACGTAACCTTTCACCAAATCATTGTACGTGCCTACGATCAGTGCATCGGTGACAACCCCTGCGTTTCGTATGGACCTCCGATCAGTTTGGATTGGGAGTACCAAGAAATGGAAGCCATTTCGCTGGACGAATACGAAACATCACGACCTCCTCGCCGTAAACCGCGACAACTCATGCTTAACTACTACGCTCGCCGGAACATTTTGTCCTTTTGTTTCGGGGCCACCGAAGATGAACTCAAAATTGCTTCGAAACTCGCCGACAAATCGAAACGAGAGCGTAGCATGACTCGTGCCTTTTTGCCGGCACTTGCCTTGGAGAACATCGTGGAATCGGCTAACCGCAAAACAATGCGCTTTCGATCCCGACGCAAGGCTGCGGCCGACGTATAGCCGGTTGTCTCCGCCTCATTTTTGATTCTTTCTCCTGGGTTCCCACAAAGCATGGCAGTCTTGCTGTGCGCTTTTGCCCAAACACCCTTTTGATGCATACACTATCACAATAACATAAATTTCTAATTCTTTGTATTGATATTTTGTGGCGTCCAAGGTTTGATGAAAAGCTGTAAATCAACTGATCCACGAACAGTTCGCCATGGGCGCAGTAATATTTTCCTAGAAGTAGTAAATTGCTTACAGTTAGCTATACTTCGACCGTCGGCGAAGTTGATGTTGTGGAATCGTCTTCGGCAGATACGACTGCGTGAAGACTAGTCAAGGGGTCGCGCGCAACTTGCCGGGCCCAAGATGCTAGCAGACTAACCAAGGCGGGCTGTTCACTGTCCGAAGCGGCGAAGATAATCTCCCGAAAGCTCTCCTGTAGAGTTTCGAGACGAGCTTGGAACGACCGGACGGGCCCCGGAGCAGCTTGCGTTGTACATGCCTCGGCATCCTGGCTAGGTTTCAGCATAATACTGAGCAATGGATCATTCCAATACGAATCAATTTCCTCCATTGATTTGTCGATATCACAATAAGGGAAGGGTTCGCTGTCTTTTCTTTCAATCTCAGTTTGATGTACGCTTAAGGAGCTGGCCGGTCGAAAAGGGCTAGGCGTCAAAAAACCGGAAGGTGCGTCCAAAGGGTCGAGAGGACTCCGCCGAAACATGGGTGTAACGAAAGGTGGAGGGGTCGAACGGAGCAAGTGCTCATACTCGTACGACGCGTGTGTGGGAGACGGTGGCAATGTGTCGAACGAAAGGGGCGAGCCACAGAAAGAAGAGTGGCTTACTGAAGAAGCTGTAATAGCCGGAGACTGTTGGTGACGAACATTTCGAAAGAATGGCAAATCGGGCTCGTTGCGTGTCGGCGAGCGCTTGGCGCGCTTAGTCGGGGATTCCATTGGAAGAAAATCTCCCTCCACGCTCATGCCGCGATTGACCGCGCGTTTAGCAGAAAAATACACATGCAGTAGCCGATATTCCTGGTCTTCTCTTCCATCAGCTCCATACATCGTCCAAAGCGCAGCTCCTTTACGGCTACTGTATTCGACACGGCCTTTCGGATACGCGTAACGCTGTTGAATGGCTGTCGGCTGGGGAAATTGTGGTCCAGAAAGAGACCATGGACAAGTTTCGGCCGGAACGTTGGTCATCAACAAGTGATGGAGATGAGTAGGAGGTTCCGGGCGGTCAACGTTGTTTTTCTTCTTCTTTTCGGGACGAAGAAGAACGTAAAGGCCATCTGTCACCAAAATACGAATGAGGCGCGATTTATCAAGAAGGGCCACACACTTTTACAGTTTCTTGAACGTACCTGCAAATTCAAAAGATGGGGGCGAAAGCTTCAACCCGTTGGCACCAACGGGAACAATTGTAAACTTCAGATGAGGTGGAGGAGGAAGGCCTTCGTGAAGGCACTCGAAGATTGACCGGACGTCTGAGTCGGAGAGACGGCGTATTGTTGTCATACTTTTCCGCTTCGGTGACTTTTTGTTCGTTTTACGGCTTTCGTACTTTATTGACGACATCATGGGGGTCGAAAGGAACAAGTGAAAAAATGAGGGTCTTTCGGAGCGTGGACATTATCAAACTGACAAACATGATGAGCACATTATGTTTAATAGCAGTCCAAAAACGTTGACAAGGGGCGATCGGCTTCCTGTCCATTGCCGTCGTGGTGCAGCTCCGCCAGGTACGTATGCACCTATGTTTGCCATCTATCTGCCGCTCCTCACGCACCATCATCGTCAACAGCGGTCCTACGGTCAAGGCTCGATTGAGCACAGACAATTTGAAATTTCAAAACCCCCCAGTAGATTCCGTTTCTTGAAAATTGTCACACTCGCTTTTGCCGGGAAGTGACTCTGAATTTCATCAGAAGCTATCTCAACCGTCATTACTTTTCGTTAGGCAACGAAAGTAACCATCGTTTCTCGCCTAGAAGACAAGGAAACAGCGCAGTTACCTCCGTTTCGAATCAGGGAACGCCCGAATGCTTCGGTAGCTTGCTCTCGTAGAGGATGGGAATAGCGGTTCGAAAGCACTATACATGACAATCTAGTGTGTTGGATCACAGGTTCTAGAGAATTTATGCAAGGGGATTCTCGGTGGTCCTGACTCACGGGATATGTGTTATTTCCGAAACAATTCAAGCGCCAACAAACCTGTCACAGCAACAGCCGTATACAAGTGAATCGGATGCGTATACCATGGTTTCTCCATCTGCCCCGCTTGGCGATGTCGAACATCGTGCTGGTGAAACTGTTCGTACAATCGCATTAAATTTCTTTCCAACATGGCAACCGTGACTTTTCCGACCAGTGGGACGTAGACCACCCCAGGAATCTTTAAGAGAGCCTCTTCGTCCACATTCTTGAATGACGAAACGTTTACTACCGTCGTATGTTCCTGGATCCATTCCGTTGGAAGTCGATAGGACTTCGTTGGCACTCCCGTGATAATAACGGAGGACTGCAATATCAAGTCGTAAAGGATGAGAAAAAATTGGTGAGGCATCATCATACAAGCAAATCTTATCAACAAATGAGTTCAACAAAGACGCACCTTTCGAACACAAGACTCGGGTGTTTCGTCTACTTTATGCAATCGTCCACCCGTAAACAAATAGATTGAGTTGACATCTACCGAATAAACGTCTGCTCCATCATTGGAGAGCATGGCAGCCAAAGGACGGCCTACAATTTCAGAACGGTTGATGACCGTGATGGTTTTTCCTTCGTTGCGCTTGCCCAGAGGCCTCGTCATGTCGTAGCATCCGGGACACTCCTCCAGAATCTTTACAACAGATAGAGCCGTGCAGGGTAGCAAACACTTTTCTGTATTGCTCGGGTAATCCAAGTACCGAACGTTGCGGTAAAGATTCGTTCGGTACGTATGACACAAGCCTTCGACGTCACATTTGAAACTGACGGAGTCTCGTAGGTAGTCATCCTGGCTTGCACCAGAAAAGGATTCCTCTTGACCAAAGATGGGATAGTAGACGATAATTCCGTGTACACGCGGGTCGTCATTCGCGTCCATTAACGCTGCTTCGACATCAATGGGGTCATCCAGTACGCGTAGCTCGTAGCGGAGTCCGTCGGCCCGGCACGCCTTGCCAGTCCATTCGGCATACTTTTTCGCAGCCGGATCCTTATTCGCCAGCAATCCCACCAAGAGCGGAGCCTCTTTAAATACAGAGATAACAAGGTTGTTGGTCAGCAAGGTACTTCTGCAGATGCAACGTTAGAATCGAAGGGCGACGAAATAGCCGGCACGTACCAATCCCTTTTGCTTTGAGTTGCTCTACCTTCTGCTTAATTTCGTCCCGAAAGGGCTGAGCTATGATACCAGCATTTACCTTGACACCACTCGCAGGGTCAGCGGCAACGAGCTTGGTCGTCTTATCGGCCATGGCGACGGAAAATGTTGCAAAGTTTTATGGCAGTAACGATAAAGAACACTTTTAACTCTAAGAAGGATGAGTCTGAATTCCTGGCAGTCGGCACGTCAAACTGTGAATGGCTAGAGTTGCGGACAAGAATCTGACCGAACGCAGGCCAGACAAGAATTCACATCCTTACATGTCAATAGAAGTCTTCTATCGTCAGGGACTAACTGTTTTCATGTAAAAACAATCTTGCTCTTTTCAAGGCTTCAGAAGGCTAGAAATTTTATATCATACCTAGAATGTTGAATGGAAAGCCTACCTGCAAGTGAACGTGGAAACATTTATTCCGGTTTTAATACCCCAGCGTGGGGTCTACGGGGTTCAACAAATCTTCACCGACCATGAACCGCGGCAAATTTTCGTGTAAAAAGAATTCGGTCGCCTCGTGCATAAAGGTTGATGTTTGATCCATATTGTGTGGACTAATCAGTACGTTCGGCAGGTCCCACATGGTGGACGAACTCGGCAATGGCTCTTCGGTAAAGACATCCAGAGCGGCGCCTCGGAGTTTTCCCGTTTGGAGGGCTTCAATCAAAGCTTGTTCATCCACGACGGGTCCACGTCCCAAATTGATAAATACCGCGTTCTTTTTGACTGCATTGAAGGCATCTGCATTGACCATTCCGCGCGTTTCGACCGTCGACGGCGCCGAGCAAATGATGTAATCGGATTCACTCATGAGACGATTGAGACTGGCCTTGTCGCGGCCGTAAACAACGTCACAATAGGGATCGTCTTTGGACAGGAAGGGATGACGACGGAGCGCAATAATACGCATTCCGTACACGGTGGCGAGCTTTGCGCAGGCACTAGTGCGCCACAGAAATACTAGTGAGACGGAGTGCTTGGAGAATCAACACGATCGCCGCCCTTTCATAATAGAAAATCACGTACCGTCCAATGTCTCCGTAGCCGACCACACCGAGCGTTTTACCACGAAGTTCCTCGACGTCGTACTTCTCCCAATTGCGGTTTTTCTGGTTGCGCATGAGTCTCGGCAAGTCCTTGGCAAAGTACGAGCAGGCCATGAGAGCGTATTCCGCCAAGGAACTACTGAATTGTCCTTTGGCATTGGTGACTGGAATACTCATACTTGTGGCGAGTTCGGTAAATTCGTCACTTTCGATGAAATCTATGCCTGCCGAGCGACAATGGATCCATTCAATGGAGGGAAAGGCAGCGAGTACGAGGGGCAAGACGGCGGGAGCCCGGGGACAACTGGGACTGACAAACAGTACATTGGGTTTGGCATCCCGGTAAGGCTCAAAATCGGCCAAGGTGGTACCAATCCCCATGAGAGACGCACCCATCGGCAAGGAACCATTGTGTAAGGGCTGGTTGGCCGCGTCGTCGGGATCCGAAAGCGACAGTATCTTAGCTTCCTTTTGAATCGATTCGGGAGAAAAGTCGATCAAGTACTGATACTTTCCTTGATTGGTTTTATCATAGCGATTCCAAAATTTGTACTGGCGGAGCTGAGGATCGGCCCAGTATGTTTTGACGTTCGGGCTGCTCTGGGACTTATTGTCGTCGTCGACAAACAGTGCGGCGGATGAGTGGTACCAGGCGATCCCCCGGCGAGATACCGTCGTGCGAACCGCAGATCGAAGCAGAGAAGGAGCAGCTAACATTGCTTGCTGATGCACGATCTTGAATGGGGATAAGCAGACTATCTAGGACTAAGAATAAATACCGTACTTGCAAAAAACTCCACCAAGCCTTGACAAGGGATAGAGAGAACGAGAAAGTGCGGTTTCTGTGTTTCGTCCTTGATCGTGACGGACGGCAACCGGATATGGTGATGTCGTGTTGACGTTCGCGCCACGCGCGATCTTTCGGTAGCCGAGTGCCGCATGCAACTCCATGGATCGACTCACTAGACTCAACTACCCTCTCACTGTCAGTTGTACTGCAATTACCTACATCTCGGACACATCCATATCATGTCACTGTAAACGAAATTGCGGAGGCCAGATTTCCGTCTGGCTTGGTCCGCGTCCCTTGAAAAATGAAATGGCTTTCTCGAAAGGCCACAATGGCACTGTTAACAATCTTTGTCTATGCAAAGTATTGTCAATACCGTCCAATAAACGACGCATTAGCATCGGTTTCAACAACAAACGCGCACCTTACTTTTCCATTTTTTACAACTTGGAAGTAAGAGTTGTTTCCGATTCACCGAGAGAGCATATTGATTTAACCGTAGCGTGCGTGAGTTGAGTACATACCCAAACGTGTCGCCTTGGAAATAGGAACATGAAGGACAGTAAAGACGACAAAGCAAGCAATCTGTCACCGACCGAGGCAGCAATCATCGAAATGATGAAGAACCAGAATCTCCAGGCTTCCAGCTCTCAAAAGATCGTAGAGCATGTACAATCTGGTGGTGCTGCGGAGGATGACGAAGTGTCAAAACACGCCTTTTGGGATACTCAGGTACGGGGCTAGCGAGCTGGACCAGCCACGTTTTCTTTTGTTTCAAAATCGCCCTAACACTCTAAAACGCTTTTGCTGCGACAGCCCATGCCTCACGGAGGTCGAACCGACTCCCTAGAGGGTCCCATTACACCAAATAAGCCAGCCTCCGAGATTCGACAGGAGCCTTTCTCAATGCCTGCTGGTTTCGAATGGAGCGATCTTGATGTGCAAAATGAGACGGAGCGACTCGAGCTTTACAATCTACTTGCGAACAACTACGTCGAAGACGATGACGCCCTATTCCGATTTGATTACAGCCAAGAATTCTTGCTCTGGGCATTGACACCTCCCGAATTTCGTAAGGAACTCTTGTTCGGTGTCCGGAGTTCTTCCACTAAAAAACTGGTTGCCTTTATTTCTGCCGTTCCGGCGCGGGTGCAGGTGTACACGAAGGACATTCCCATTGTAGAAATTAACTTTCTGTGCGTACACAAAAAGCTACGCGCCAAGCGGCTCGCCCCTGTCCTCATCAAGGAGATTACTCGCCGCGTAAATCTCACCGGAGTGTTTCAAGCCGTCTATACTGCCGGTACCGTCCTGCCCGTGCCGGTCGCTTCGGCCCGGTACCATCACCGCTCGCTCAATCCAAAAAAGCTCGTCAACGTGGGATTTTCCAGACTTGGACACCGTATGACTATGGCCCGCATGCAAAAGCTGTACAAGCTACCGACCGAACCACACACCCCTGGTTTGCGGGCTATGGAGATGAAAGATGTGGAAGGTGTGCACACACTGATGCAGGAATATTTGAGCAAATTTCATCTCAAAGTCCTTTTTACACTAGAAGAAGTGGAACATTGGTTGCTGCCGCGCGAAAACGTTATCAGCTCTTACGTTGTGGAAAGCAAGGACGGAACTTTGACCGATTTTCTGTCATTTTACCACTTGCCCAGTAGTATCCTACACCACGACGATACCTTACATGCGGCCTATTCGTACTACAATGTTGCTACATCTGTGCCGCTGGTGGATCTCATGAAGGATGCTTTAATTTTGGCGAAAAAGACGGGTTCTGATGTTTTCAACGCTTTGGATTTGATGGAAAATCAAAAATTTCTGGAGCCTCTCAAGTTTGGTATTGGTGACGGTAAGCTGCAGTACTACATTTACAATTGGTCCTGTCCGGAGATGCCTCCAAACCAGGTCGGCGTTGTATTGCTGTAGTTTTGTTCGCCACAAATGGTTTCGTAGGGCACACAGTATGAAAACAACCAAACTTTTTAAACCTTTGCTATCTTTGCCGTGTTTGACGCGCCTTGCGATACTAGCTCGTCACATACACACATTGGACCAACGTAATCTAATATGAAGACTGCGCTGCTACTTTGAATAGCCCAAAACCAGAGTAAGGTTTAAACGCGTCATGGCTCATCAATATCGCTTTCAAAAATGTTGTTTGCGAAATGTGTCCAACCCAGAGCTGGCGACGAAAGCGCTGCAATTGACGGTGGAGTCAAAGTTCGCTGAGAATACACTACTTTTGATCCGACGTCTCGTGGAGACGAGCGAGATGGCGTTGGAGGTGGACTCGGCAGACGCAGATGGCTTGGTAGCCGAAAGGAGTCGTTGTCCTCCTCTTCGTCGTCTTCTCCTTCCGAATCGTTGGAATCCCCTATTGCCGGTTGACTCTGCAGATGAGGTGGCATAGAAAATTGAGCCGACTGTGCCAACAGCGCGTCGACTCCGTCTGGTGTTTGCAGCACGATATGATCCATTTTTCGCTGATGAGCTAGTTGCAACAGGATATTTTTCCGTCGGTTCGCACTTAGGTACACTAACGCAGCGTAACCAAGGAAAGTCAGGCTTAGAATGGCAACTCCACCAAATCGCAGTCCATTCCACATGCGAGGAGTAAAGTCGCTGATCGAAATAGAGGAGGATTCCGGGAGAGAGGCGAAGATGGTCTCTTCTTGACCAATCGGGCTAGCGACGGCCCGTGTTTCGACCGAATCTCGCAGAAGCATATTGAATGCTTCTTCCATAATGGAAATGTCCAAAGCGAGTTGGATACCTTCCTGTAACATTTCCAGGGCGACCAGAAAAGCATTGTCGCTTTTCTCTGGTGGTATCATATTGAACATATCTTGGCCCAAGTCTTGGACGGTGTAAGTAACATCCCAAGTACTCCAGGACATGTTCGCGCTACTCACTGTCGTCACAATAACGTTCGGATCGGCGTCTAGACTGGAAACGTCATAGTTGGACTGAAAAAACCGTGCTTGGGGTTCAGGATCGCAAACGTTTGCACTTCCGTGGACAACGCGAACCGATTCACACAAGACTTGCACGACAGCCTCCAGTACACCTTGCTGAGCAGCATTTCCCCGCGTTTCGAGTGTGACAGCCGAATATTCGTCGTCTGGAAAGGCCACTGAAAACGTCAGCGACACGGCAGAAATTTCCTCTAGCACGGAGACAACAGGAGTATGCTCCACACCGATGTTTTGGTTGTCCCCGTTCTGGTCATTTTGTTGACGACGTTGGCGTGCTGTTGTACCCTCGACGGGGTTCCCTCGTATCAGCGGGTTGCCATTCACCAAAGCGGCCTCCGCCAGCGAATTCTCCGTGAGTAGACTCAGAAACAGACTACCAACTGTAAATGTGAACATCAGCCAAGTCGAAGGGGTCCTCCTCCGACAGCCTGAGGAACTTGGTTGTCGCAGCAAGGTGCTTCGGTCAAATTCCTGTAAGCTTGCCATGACAATTTGCTCAAGGAACACTTTTGTTACTCTCTGTCGGGTTGGAAGCTGGAACAGTGCGAGAGATGGAGGGTGAGTGTTGATCGTTTGTTCTTCCGTGGTGGGAGTTTCGATGGGAAGCAGCTCTCACAAAACGTGCTGATGACATGCGGAGGTCGGCCGTTGAGCGCTTTTTCTATGGTCACCACACGGTCAGGGCAATGTTTGCTCATGCGTATCATCGGACACAGAATCTAGTTTCCTTATTTATTTTAGGCAAGGAAGCTCTATCTAACAAAGTGGATTTCAATACTTAAGGAATATGCACGCCGGTTGGGTCTCGCGCACCCTTCAACATTTTCCAGGACAGGACATCCCGTAGCTGACTGACAGTGACTGACAATGGGATGTAGCTCTACAATTTTAGCTAGCTCTCCCCGGAGGATGATTGTCACGTAATGCCAAGAAACGGTACTAACAGTATCTGATAGAACAATGGTGAACTGTCAGTGACCTACATTGCGTTGTCGCTGCCATCACCGTATTTCGTTGGTCATTTGCTGAAAATGGTCGAAGCGCACCGACCTGGATTGATGGACGCTGTGGCAGCGCGCCAAGTACACGCCTTCTATAGCCATCATAAGTAAGGTAGGTTTTCAGAAGGAGTAATATTTTGTTTCATAAGTATATCTCCGTGCTACACTAATCTTGACGTCCCTTCAGCTCCTTCGTTGTTACGCCATCTTTAGTAATGATATGAACGACACCGCCCCATCCCGAAATGGCGTCTCGGTCCACCGAGCTCAGCAGAGCCTGGGCAATTGTCTCGAACAACTCTTCCGGTTCCAAATCCGGTCGGTACAGACTTTCGCACATTCCGTACAGATTCCCGGTGCATGTTCCCGAAACAACAAAGTCGTCCGCTTGCACCGGCGCGCCGATCAAATCCATAGCGGAAAGAAACGGCTTGTTCTTTTCATTCAAACCGGCCACAATCGGCTCCACAAAATAAGGACCAAAGCGTTTTTCGTACAGTAATGTCGAAAGCAAGTGCGAAAGCGTCGCCGGACTCATCTCTCGTTCTTCCTTGAGCTCGTACAGATTTTTACGAAATTCGAGGATATTCTTGAGCGTTTGTACGTCCGTCGCGAGTCCAGCGAGACCCACGTACGATTTAGGTCCCATGGCAAAGACTTTGTTGAAGTCGGTCGCGACTGTCTGCAGCTGTACACCCAAACGACGATCCGCCGCGATGCCGACACAATCCTTGCCCGCCATGGCAATCATGGCGGCGCCGTTGTACTCCAATATGGACATGGCGAGGGACTAGAAATATATTGTCTAGTGCTGGGGATGAGGAAGGCTCAAATGTTGATAAACAGAAGAGACGAGTGGAGACGATCGTCGTTGGACGCTAGCTATGTGTTTGTTCTGAACCAGTCACAGCGGCAGTCTTTTTTTATTGTCGCCTTCGTCCTCGGTAGCGACTAGCAAGGTCTCTGCGTCTCTGCTCAACTAGTAGAGTAGTAGATCTGCGCGTTCGGCCAAAGATGCGGGCGGAACCCAGCGGAAAACGATCAGAATCGAAGGAGTCGACAACCCTTCTACTATTAATCTACGGGGTTGAGGAAATTCTTTTCACAGCTAACTGAAATTCCAAATTCCAGTCTTTCGTCAATGAAACTACCGATATGTGGGGATTTTCCAATCCACGTCACGGTCAGTAGTGAAAGCAGAGTGTGCTTCGTGGATGGAACAGTAAAATCCACCGCTCTGTGGACGGACAGGACAGTGTCTCCTTCGCGCCCTATGGTCAGGGCGCTGGAAATGATTTGTCAAAAGCTAAGCAAGTTAGTTCCGTCAGTACGCGTCGTCTTTCGGTAACTTTTGCTATGCTTATATTTTCACAACTACTGGAAAGTTTGAGTAGCATCAAGCGGATGTAAATACATGCCGAATTCGCTTGATTGTGCCATACAGTAAGTACCAATTGTTTATGCATCCACAGAAGCGTACACTTCGAGTTCCCTGTGTCGAATCATTTTGCGGAGAGTCAGTTGGCATCCCAGTCCTATGTCGTCATTGTAAGCGAGGGCCAGGTAGACAGCAGGAATAACTTCTATGATGTCATTCTCGATTTGCTCTGATAGAGACAAATCTGAGGGCGCATTCGCCAGAGTTTTGGTAAGAGCTGGCAGGTCCAAGTCCATTTCCAAATCCTCCTCTCCATTCGTCTGCTTCTCGCTTGTTCCGTCCAGGAACTCGTCATCTTCTTCCGCAAGAAATTCCTTGGGATCTTCGGAGTCGTCCTTGGAGTCGTTTTTGGAGTCCTTGGAGTCGTCTTTGGAGTCTATAGAGTCGTCCTTGGAGTCTTTAGAGTTGTCCTTGGAGTCCTTAGAGTCCTTAGAGTCGTCCTTGGAGCTCTTTTCATCATCAGCAAAGATAGAGGAAGATGTAAGCTCGCGATCTTCTTTGTTTTCTACATCCCGCGCGCGACGATTGAAGCGCTGCGACGGTGAACAAAACATGAAGCACAATGATCTGTTGATGCGACAGTTGCAGAGACTATTGGCGCGTGAATTGCGGAGCATTCGGCCATCGTCGTTTGTGTCCGTGTCAAACTCTCCGATGGCATCGAGCTCGTGGGCTTCCAGGATGTTGTTCAATGCACCTTGGACGCGCGAATTGATCACATCCATATCGTTGTGGCATAGTCCTCTATTTTCGTGTATGCCGAGAACTTTGACACTGACGTCTACTGCTGTCGCAGAGGTAAAGGCGAAAGCCAGGGCAACGAAAGCGATGGTGTTCATATCGATCGATTAACCTACTGATTGACAGATGAGAGAGGAAGCAAGCAGAGTTATCGGTGAGTAGAGAGCGAGATTGTTATGATCGTGAAAGGAGCTTTCGTGCTCAGATTGATGTAGATTGCGATGATGTGGCCTCGGATGCTTGGAACGAAAAGACTTTCTGAAAAGCTATATAGGAATTCACAGTGAATAAGAATTGGAATTAGAACTTCATTTATCTCCATTTTGTCATCTGCCTATCGCAGATGTTCTACGGCAGCACCGTCAGTGACTTTTTTGGGATGAAAAAAGACGCCCAAGACATAAATGCAATAAGCCTTGGTCAAATGAGTAATATGCCTGAGAGATTCCGATGACCGCTTTAAACAGCCCTTGGTTTGTCCTACTTCACGATTCGTTCCATTTCGTATGTTGCTGTTAGCACTAGAGTTCACTTCTGCAGGAGCTTTTATCTTTCGCGTGTCTTGTATCTTGGTCGTGAATTATATGCACTTATGGCAGTTTGTGATGAGAAGGCGGGACTAATGGTGTGAAGTGTTATTTGGTAGGGAGGGAGGTGGCCTCCGGCCAGACGGTCGGTCGTCATACGTTATGCCCAAAAAACTTTGGGTTAGTCCTTTCACTTGTCAGGAGCTATCCTTCTTTCGCGTGGGTCTCATCGCTCCATTTTTAGATACCTATCACATATACAGTCCTTTCGCGTCGTCTCGGTAGGTCCTTTGGGGATGGACCGACAATGTTGTTTCTTGACCGGGCTGCAAAGGAAAGGGTTAATTAATAGCGAAATTAGATATCAAGTCTACGAGTGAAGAAATATCCACACCAAGCAGAGTTTCTAGTAAATTATCGGTGGTCAATTTTATTTGTTTATTAGTCCCCTGGATGGCATTGGAAGAGGCGGTGAGAACAAGTCGGCTCATCTACGTTCTCTCTGCATTGCCCACTGACATTGAGATTGTAAACGTCGTTCAATTTGTCCTTACTGTTAGCACCGATCGATGGTTAGGTCTTTCAGCGAGGAACCAACACAGCCCGGAATCTTGAAAAACATGATTTTGAATAAATTTTAAATGTTTAAAGCTCAATTCACAGTCGTAAGGAGGTTTTGACATTGAGCGAGCTCGTCCACATGTGCGATCCGGATCGCGATGGCAGTGCTTTTCACAGTTAGTGCTTCGCCTTTCTACTAGCATTTCGAACTTCTTTTTTTCTGATGGTAAGACCTAGGTGTACTCTCCTATTGCATAGGGTCTCGGTACAATAAAATCAACAAAGAAGAAAGGCAACGTCTATCCACCGGCCTGTAAAAATGAGCGAAGACGATCGCATGCCAGGCTCGTCTTCGTCACTGCACGATGGCAACGATGGCATCCCGTCTTCTCCGGGCGGCAGTCGGGAGTTGATGCAGTCCATCGCGGTTGACTTACAGCAAATTGAGGATCATTTAGAGACTCCCGCGATGCTCCTTCCCCCGGTTGCGGCTTCGGGACGAGCGGTGTTTGATTCCATCCGCACCACGCTGGGCAGTATTCGTACGCGACTAGAATCCGCAATTGTGGGACCGCAGCTACTTGAACCAGACCATTCGTCAGAGAATCTTCCGCAGCAGCCTTCTACGGTACTAGTAGCCATTTCATCTACAGCTCTTTCGGAACGTTTGCGTACGGCAGAACTTTCTCACTCGTCCCGGATGCCTTTGGGACTCTTGCAACGAGAGCTAAGCCGACGTCGTGAATGCTCGAACGCTTCTTTGCAATCACCCACGGTCGTGTCTTCATCAGTGGCATCCGCAGATACCAAAGAGTCATGTAGAGCCGATACAAACAGCTATAGAGACGAGTCTGCGGATCGCAGTGAACGAGATACGGAAATTATTTCCAATCTGGACAATTCTGCCGCTCCGCCCACAAGGCTCATTACGCGCCGTCGGACATCAACACTATTGGCCTCGCGTCGGCGTGCGGAGCAAATCCAAGGTCCCCGGGTTGACATGGACTTGCACGGTACGGTACGCGCCACGTCTCTAGGCGGTACGCGTTCGTCCTTGCCAGACACTGGAAACACTGCAACAAAAGTGAATCCACGAGGTGGCAGTGATAGCACGATTGTAGAAGATTCCAGAGTACGAGACGATATGAAAGGGAGCAGTAGTAACGACGAAGAAGCAATAGAAATCATTTGGGCTACACTGGCGTGCGAGAAACAAGAGATACCGATTCTGCTGACTCGTCTCTCTTTCTCGAAACTGGATGCGGCTCGTCGGTCTGTTTTGTTTTCGTCGTCAGCATCATTGGCGTCCCCTGATGAGATGGAGATTGATTGCACTGAAACGGAAGCTACGTTGAGCCCAAGACCATCTACCACGGTCTATTCCTGGGGTCAAGGCTTGCATACCCTTCACGATGATTCCGAGCCAACGATAGCGGTCAATGACGCTCTTGTAGCCTCAACGGATCGAGTTGGTCGTAGCGATGTAGTTTCGGTGGCCGTCGGCCAGTCTCACACTGTCGTGGCGACCTCTTCGGGTCAGATTATGGCATGCGGCGATAATACGGATGGAGCGGTTGATCCTGATCGACGAGAGGATGGTGGTGAGGACACGAACAACCTCCAACATTTCCTTTCGAAGCCCATAGTGATAGAATCCATCTCTTTTATGACACAAATTACACAAGTCAGTTGCGGCGCCAATCATACGGCTGCGTTACGAGCCAACGGTGCTGTTTTGACATGGGGTAGTAATGAAAATGGACAGCTTGGTCAACGACACCTCACCACGGCCCCCGAAAGCGAGCAGCACTTCTGTCGACCGGCAGTCTTTGCTTTAGGACCGGGCCGTCGGGCGACACAAATTGCCTGCGGTGACGGCTTTTCGCTTGTCCTAACATCCCGAATGGGACTGTTAGCTTGCGGTGTAGAATGCATCGCGGGGTACGGTCGAGCTCCCAACGCAGATCAGGATGGTAGGCGAGCTTTGCAGCTTCCATCACCCATTTCAGCTTTGGAGGAGTTACCTCTCGTAGCAGTGTCGGCTGGGAAACGACACGCTGTTGTCATAACAGCGCACGGCTCCGCATTTTCTTGGGGAGAAAATTTGTTCGGACAAGTGGGAAGAGAGTACCCTGAGACAGCTATAATCCCAACTCCTATGCGTGTCCCTCGCACGCAGATGACACCAATTAAGGATCCAGAATCGATACTGAAGGAACCACTGACAAATTGGGGGTACTTGGAAAATAGCGATCATATTTCCTTGGCGGCCGATGTAGCGGTGGTGGATGCCGCATGTGGAGCATCGCATACCGTTCTCGTGACGCGCTCTGGGGGTCTTTTGGTCTGTGGAAGCAATGCTCATGGACAGTTGGGAATAGACTGGCTCAAAATCAAAGGGACTAGTACTCTTACAGCTTTAAGTCATGCAGATGCTGCAAATGGTCGACGCTTTGTAAAGGCCGAAGCAGGCTCAAATCATACTCTCCTTCTGGACGATATCGGAGACGTTTGGGTGTTTGATGACAAGGTGTCAGTTAATCGTCCTGCTTTGAAGAGCAAAGCCATTCATTTGATCGCTGCTGGTGGCGATCTCTGTGTCGCAATTTCCAACAATCTAGAAGGAAGTTCACCAAGTATACCAATGGCGATTGATGAGGATGGTGTTTTTTGCTTGGCCGAAAGTGTTGAAGAGCTGATTCGCAATCTTAGCACGAAGCAACCTGACGATTTGAGTGCTGTCGATGATTTGGCTTCGCGAACCGAAGAACTCCTGAGTACGCCATCAGTACTCAACAGCCTCTTTCTAGATCCTAGCGAATTCGAAGACTTCTTCCTTAAATTGATCGATGTTGAGGTACCAGCATTTCGCCAACGAATTACATTGGCAATCGAAAAAGGCATTCAACGTGGTTTGGACACACTTTGCGCGGATGAGGCGCGCTTAATGTACCCCGAACAAGTCCGCTTTTTGCTTCTCTACTTGCACTGTCCGCTGTTTGTAGAGTGGCAGCGAGCTGATAGTTTATTTGATCGGAGAGGAGACTTAATTCTTGCCTTATGCGAAACCATTCTGAGTTTGCCATACGAAGGCTACCGGGGCTTGATCACTTGGGCCGAATCAATTTTTTCAAGAGAAGATTTTGTTCGACTTCTTGTCAAACCGCTTTTGACACAACTTAAGAAAGCCCTTTCCGTGGAAGCCGGTGCTGAGAGAAGGCCTATTCCCGCCATTATCGGCGTCCTTCGATGGTTTTACAGTGTTTCTGATCAGGTGGATACCCTCGCCCAACCAGAGGACTTTTACAGCGATGCTGTAGCAGCTTTACCCCCCGGGGTCATGTTCGACGATCTTGTGCGGTATAAGCGAGCAAACAAACAGCAACGGGCTGCCGACTTTTTCTTTTGCGATAATCCATTTTTGTTTTCTCCTAATGCGAAACGAAATATGCTGCAAATGGAAAGCGAAATGAATATGCTGAAGACTGCTGCGAGTGGAGCGACTTTCAACCTATCCGAGCAAACCTACGAAATAAATCCGTTCTACGTGCTGGAAGTCGATCGACAAGAGCTGCTACCACAAACACTCAAGAAAATCTCCAAGGCACAACCAAATGATCTCCGAAAGAAACTCCGAGTCGTATTTAAAGGTAGGCGATTCTAAAGCGGCATCCTTTTTGTTTCTGCTGAGCAGAATAGACTCAACCGTTGCGTGTACTCTTGCTTGACAGGGGAGGAGGGTATCGATGCTGGCGGTGTTACGAGGGAATACTTTCAGCTTTTGAGCGCTCAGCTTTTCGACGTAAATAGCGGGATGTGGTCGAATCGGTTTGGCGATGACAGCCGGATTACTTGGTTCAATTCGGATTGCATTTGGGATGATGACGGATACTTTCTCGTTGGTGTTCTTGTCGGTCTCGCGCTTTACAATAGTGTACTGCTGGATGTACACTTTCCCCAGGCAGTCTACCGGAAGCTGCTTGGCTTGCCCCTGGGGCTAGAAGACATGGTCGACGAAGAGGTCAAGTCGGGCTTACAACACTTGTTGGACTACAGCGACGACGATGTGGAAGATGTGTTTTGCCTGACATTCGACGTTGCGTGGACCGACCTGGGGGAAGAAAAAAGGAAGGAACTAAAGCCCGGAGGTATAGATACTCCCGTCACCTCTGACAACAAGGAAGAGTACGTGATCCTGTACGTAAAATGGCTTCTGGTGGACAGCATTTACCCTCAATACGAAGCTTTCGAAAGGGGGTTTATGCGCGTCATGGAAAATTCTAGTTTGGATCTTTTGCGTCCTCAAGATCTCGAATTGCTAGTTGTTGGAACGCCCGAGCTGGACTTTAATGCTCTCATGTCCAATACGCAGTACGAAGGCGGATACGACTCGGAATCGGCTGTGGTTCGAAACTTCTGGAAGTTTGTTGAAGAGACTTCGCACGAGACACGGCTGAATTTACTGAAATTTGCGACCGGATCTTCGAAAGCCCCCATTGGAGGACTGGGGGAGCTTTCTTTCAAGATTCAAAAGTCGGGACCCGACTCGGACCAACTCCCTTCGTCCCACACCTGTTTCAATACTTTGCTGTTGCCAGACTATGGCGAGAATTACAACAAATTGGCAGTGCGTCTGGGACGAGCTGTTATTGAGTGTGAAGGGTTTGGACTGCAGTAAGGAAAAATACACTTCCAGCAAGAACTCGTTTGTATGTACAGGTTGTACAGTTAGTCTCTATTTGTGCGCTGGTAGGTAGTTGTAGTGGCGATGAAGAGATCCACATTCTTTCCATTCGTTACGGCGTGTAAACGGGACAAACCAACAATCGTACTAGTACCACGCCGTACCGTATCGAGAAAGGGGAATGTTCTTCTCTCATCCCGAACCCTTTGTTGCCGGACCCATCCATACCTACTGCTCCCAAACGAGTTTATCCGGCACGACGAGCTGGCCGTATTTCTTTTCGTTTTGGAGTACCCGGTTTAAAATGGTTCGGGACTTGTCGTGACACGAGTGATTGGGGGTACACTGCCCTTCTATGGCGTCCGATAGAATGGCGATGAGATCATCCGCCAAAGCGTGGTGCGTCTGCCGTAGACTTTCCGCCGTTACGCTGAATATTGGCGACAATTGGGTCCACAGCGCTTGCGAGGCCGAGTAGTCGGAATATTTCCAACGCGATCGTTTGCGGAGTAGATCCTCGACCCCGACACTGGTAGGTGTACGTGCGCGGATGGCCCAAGGGTGCCGTGCGGTAGGTAATATTTCGGTCACATTACCCGTATCCAAACTGTTGTCGAGGTATTCGTAACAGACCGATGACATGGAGACAAATGTTTCCCTGTGAAAGTCGAGGAGCTGAGAAGGGGATGTCTGTTCACAGGCTGCAAATTTTTCTTGAATGAGATGATGCCAACGTACGACGTCAAAGGGTAGTAGTGGTGGGGATGACGTTGGTGGTGTTGGTATGGTGGCGGTGTTGGGAGCAGTAGTAGCAGTAGCAGTTGTGTTTACTGTACCCGTAGCAGTTGTAGTAGCAGTAGGAGTAGTAGCAGCCACGTGAGAGTCCGGCACGGTTTGGGAGGCTACCGTGAGTCCGGGTGTGATGCAAATACGATCATTGATCCGTGTCCGCAAGGCTCCTTGAATGACGTAGTCGGGTATTTTGTCGAACAATCGACGATCCCAGGGTGCGTAAAAGTGCCATTCGACATGTTGTCCCACACAATAGATGCGGTACAAGCGACGGAGTCCAATCACGGACTCGGCCGTTGGGGGTGGTGTTGTCCGAAAGTCTCGGAGTGCACGTTGTTGTACGGTGTGTACAAAATCGATCGCCAGTCCATCGTCGGCGTCCAGATTCGTTTCCAAGACGACCGTCCCGGTTCTTCGAGCTGTCTGTTGATAGCGTTGCCAGATTCGCATATTTCCGTACCAGAGTGTATCGTTGCGAATATCATCGTCGACAGCGTAGTCGTTCTCCCGATGCAAATGGAAGCGTTCGGGGGATTGGTTGGAGGCCACGACGAGGACCGAGTGATTCCGGCTCGCGTAGTCCCGTACAATCGCGAGCAAGGCTGTCCGCAACGGAGCGGAGAGTGCGGGATCGACTCGGAGGATCCAGAGAAAGTTGGTTTCGGTTTGCGCTCGCAAGGACGGTACACAGAGGGTACGGAAGAGTGCGAGACGGGCTCGACCCAAGTGTACCAAACGGGGTTGGTGTTGTTGGAAACGGGTGTGAATGACGTGTAGCAAGACCTGCACGGGATACGAGGTCGGAAGGGGTATTGACACGCCAGCCAACGGATGACTCAAGGGGTTTCCTGCTACCGAGAGGATGCCTTCGTCGGCCCAGCGGAGCGATCGCCAAGTCCACACCAAGCCCATCGTCACGAGACCGACGACTGCTTTGCCCCGCATTCCGCGGACAAGGGGAATCATGGAACGGGTACGGTTACCCGTCCGTTGGCTGGTAGTTCCTGTTGCATTGTTCGTCAGTCGACTGTTCCTACTCCGCGGTTGAGGGAAGAACTGGGCACTCCACTCCACACCCATTGCCGTGTACGGGCATGGCAATGGGAGGAGACTGATACAGTTCTGGGACCACACGAATAAAATGACCCGTGAATCCTCCAAAAAACGATAGTTGCCCCCTTGTGGGTCATTCCGGGATGCGACACCTCTGCCGGGTAAGGAACCTATGGATGGGTACTGTGAGTCCCAATGGGGTACGTCACGGTCACCCATGAACTTTGTCTCGTTCACGAATGACCTCCAATATTGCGCAGAGCATTCCAGCTTCCATAGAATTATGGCATAGTAATTTTCGTGCGACTATCGTATCGTTATGTTTCGTGGAAAGTAATTTTTTTTGGATTCCTACCAATCGGCCAGTCTTTTTTTCATTGGCTCGTTCCTGTATGTAACCTTAAATGACCATTCACATATATGTACATGTATCTTTCCGTGTATACCTCCGAACGAGACCTCGGAAAATTCCGAAACTTGCACGGGCTTAGTTTTTGTGGTCGGGAACGGGAATACAAGGTAGGCCTGCCGTTCGATAGTGTGTATTTTGCATCCCGATTCCCCAACGGGAAACAGCCCCATCTCCACATACACCAAAGGTTGGTGACTGTGACATCGGGAGTAACCAACCTCGGTTTTGTGCAGTTCCCAAAACTACGGCTTACTGTTTCGACTCCCAACAAAGTGTTCCTTTCCAGGCGAACGGGTCGAATCGAATTCCGAATCTTTCTCACACCCCAAAATACCATACACCATACATACATATACCCCAACAAGCTCTACACTCGTTGTACCGGAGTTGGATCGATCGGCTCGCCTCCAACGTACACTTGTGGTGCACCCAGTAGTAGTGATCTTGGGAAAAGGCTCCCGCCCTTTCGAAACCCTTTCCTCTGAGTTGGATCGATCAAACTTTGGTGGCACCGCTAGGATTGGTACTCGTACTAGCCAGAGTAGCAGCAGTATCAGCAGTTCCGTAGTACTATTCCTGGGAAGGGAACGAGCGTCGCTGCTACACCACTGTCGCCGCAGTAGCGTCAAGGTATGGCAGCGTCGACCCCGTTCGCGTCCGTCGCACGGTCGCACCACGCCCGACGTCGGAGTGATCCGTCTCGTCGTTCCGGACTGCACTGCTTAAGGCTGGTACTTCCGCTGGCTATCCTCACACTCGGCAGCTGCTCCTTGTGGATTCTGCTCGCGGACTCCAAGTCAATCAACAGCAATCATCCCGATCCTTCCGAAATCATTGCTCTCGCAGCCACGTTGGAAACCACGCAACAACGCCACACGCGTGTAGTCACCTCCGGAGTAACGGCTACTCCCAATCTTCTACCCCCTTCCCTACCCGGGACCTTGGCCGACTTTCGTCACCAACCCCGGGTGCCCTTGGAACCTCCCGTTCGACTCTGGAACCAATCCAAACATGATTACGATCTGGTACACGTCATTTTGACACGCTTCCAACAACACCAGGCCGATTTGGAGCATTTGGGACGCGCTCGTTGGGAGCTCTTTCGGACCTTTTGTGCACCGTCCCTGCGCGCACAGACCAACCAACAATTCCTTTGGATTCTACGGGTCGATCCCGATCTCTCACCAGCATTGAAACGAGATTTGTTACGCACGGTGGATGGCATGGACAACGTACTCGTTGTGGCATCGAACGGATCACAGGAAGATGGTCTCCGCAATCCACACGGCAATCGCGATATTACCCAACCCAACGTGAGCAACAACAGTAGTAACAACACTACTGGTAGTACTTCCGTTTGGTACGGCAGTGTGGAAACCTTTCGATCCTACCAGGAAGCGAGTCAAACACGCATGGTATTGGAAACCAATCTGGATGCCGATGACGGACTGGCAGTGTCCTTTGTGGAAACGCTCCAACGTCAAGCGGACGCCACTTTTCACACGACGAGTCACACCGGGACCACGGTGGAGAGCGACACCGGTAGCTCGTTCGACCCAAACATTGCGTGGCGCATATATTGCGTGAATCATCACGTCACCTGGCAATTCTGGGCACCGTGGAGGAAGACCAACGACGATACCAACAACGATAGGAGTACCGTGACGGAACGAGGCAGTCTAGAAGCCCAACACGACTTGGACATTTGTGTGACACCAGGTCTAACTTGGGCTTCTCGACCACGCACCCCTCAAACCTTTAAGTACATGCGTTGGCATTGGCGTATTCGTGGGACTCTACCCCGGTGTTCCGACGACCATGAAAACAACGAAAACAACAAAAACAACCGTACCACGGCACTTTCGGGATGCTGGTCCTACGTGCGTCCGGTCCAAACGGTAGAAGGGACGTCCAGCGTCTCGCAATCCGTTCTCTCCTCAGTCGACTTTTCACCCTTGGCCATCCGGGCACGGACTCCTACCAGCGCCGGTATGAATGACGTTGCAACGGTTGGCGGGACCGTCTCCACATCAACCGCTCGAGCCAAATTGCAACGCCAACAACAACAAGATGACTTGCTTTGGCGAGACAACGTGGCCGAAACGATTTTTGGTGGAAACACTACGACTATCGTTGAGGCTCGAGAAAACATGCAGACCCACTTGGTAGACATTGTGCAAGACGCCCTGCAAGGTCAATGCACCAAGGGACATTCGTGTCACAACAAGAGCAAACTTGCTCTGACCCGATTGTTGGAACAGTGATAGGAAAAGTAAACATACACCTAAGTTTTCTAAATTATAAATGTTCTACAAATGACAAGCTCAAAACACTCTTCGCACGACGTACTCTCCCCATGGAGATAAGTCCGAAAATAAGAGGCATGGATTATACCCACCACCGCTGAAGGATTACTCGATTGTTGCGGGGCCGCCAACTCAGAAATCGCTGTCCTGTCGAATTCCCTTGAATATGTCGCTCGAACACGGGACTTTCGACGAAACGCCGCCAGACTTGCGTACTGTGTTCTTCACTTTTCATCACCGGAACGGTCCGATCGAGCGGCTCGTAGCGAGCTCCGACAAAAGCCTTGCGTAAGCTACAATCTTCAGGTACAGTCAAGAGTGTGACACAGTCGTAGTCTCCGTTGCTGTGAGACAAATTGGCGTAGCAAAACGTGTAGGCTCCAGCATGCGCGAATGCTTCGGCCGGAAAGTCAAGCGAGCCTTGAAAATGCCCGGGTTCTTCCACCACTCCCGACCAACTACCTTCCATTGGTTGCGGGCTATCTCCTTGAACACCTTCAATGAGAATGGTAGAGCTATCGGGGTGGCGTAAATCGGCTTCACCACGAGCATCGAGATACACGTACATTCGCTGGTTCTGACGGTCCCAGCGCAGCTCTTGTACAAGGCATGCAAAGTAATACTCTCTCCTACTGTGCTTATAATAACAGACCTCGTCAAGGCTTAAAACAAGAATGGAACCTCTCTTGTTGTCGTCTTGCAGCATTGACTTAGCGTTGTAGTCATACAACGCACTGGAAGAACCATAGAGAGATTCTCCATACTTTCCAATTGCAATACTCTCCCAGACGGCAGGGATGTTCGTAGCCTCATAAAATGATCTAGAAACGAGCGCACAATTGAGGCCGACCTCCTTTTCTGTTCCAACAAAGGACATGATGTATGCGAGGAGATCCACGGGTAACGACATGGAATTGGACGGAAGCGAAGATTTTGTCTACAAGGGTAGTGCAAGAGTCTTCTTACCAAACAAATGGCTTATGATGTTGACAGGAATTCTTTGGCAAAAGATGTGGAAACGTTTGCTTCTTCCGAATGGGCGCGACATCACAGTCAGTTCAGTGAATACAAGTCAGTCTCGAATCGACACATGAGATCCACGACTCAAACGAATCGCTTCTGACAGTGAACGCGGATACTCCTGAGTGTCACAAGCGACTCACCATATATCATCAACTCCTATTGACCAAACATTTCGTTCACAAGCTACTTACATTACTCCTATTTCTCTGTCAGATCACTACTGTCACCGTCGTCGAAATGAGCCCGCACTAGCTTGCGTACGAAAACCTTGCCCATGGCGCGAAGACAATGAAATTCATTGCGACGCTATCGTTATGCGGACGAGTTGAGGTGTAGTCCAGCTATCGAACATGGCTTAGACACACCCACAGAAGTACCCCGTCGCTGGCGCAGTCAAAAGGCTAATTCCCGCACTTTGTTCCTCCTCATTGTGTGACTCGCTCCTTTCTTCTTTAACTCCTACTACCTTGTTTCTATCCGGACTTATAGGGGCTGATGCTTCCTCTCTAGTTTCTGCCACGTCTACGGTTTTCTGCTTGTCGGTATTGACTGCGGGATTGTCCACCGTGCTATCGGCATGCTTGCTGAAAACCTTCTCAGCTGAAAAGTCCTGACGAATCACTCCTTCATCTTTCATAGGATCGACAACCTTTTCCGAAGATCTGTTGACATCTATAGTTGCCTGTTTAACTTTCTTGTATCTCGTAAATCTTTTTTCTCTTCCAAAACCCGGTCGCAGAGTGCCTTCATCAAAAAGATTCTGTGTGACAAGTAGTTCTTCGATCGACTCCCCATGCTTCTTGGCCACAGTGTTCACCGGCGTCTGTCGGTCTGAACGGTCTTTGAAAGCCCTCTGCTTTCGGACGGCGTTGGCTTTCCGGAACAAGAAATTGTGCTTCGATTTGTGCGTTGAAGTGTCCATTTCAGGTCCTTCCACTTTTTCATCCAGGCGCTTACTGCTATAAAAGATGCTGAAAGAATATGATGGGCAATTGGTCAGGAATGTTAATTTGACACGAACCCGCGTAGTCAGCACTTCACTTGCAACAAACTCACTTCATGATCTACTTTCACTCGCATTCCTATCGGCCGGTCTCTCGAACACTGTCGTGACGTAGATGGGAAAGCTCAGGTAATTTTTCGTTGATGGAATACAACTGATATATGTGGGCTGTGGTCGTTGATTTTCAGCGAAAAAGTGAGCGAGTGAGACGCGACAACCATTTTTTATCTAAGCGAAACCTATACAGATCGAGAATGCCAGACACATGATAACGTCCGTTCAGAAGCTTTCCTGCGCGCACATCTATTGAAAACGACAAATTAAATGTCGCCTGTTTTAGAATACATCAATGCCGTTCCTGAAAACCGAGGCACTCGCCAAGAAAATAGGTAACGCGAGTGGGTCTCCGAAAGCTCCTATCCAGCGCTTTCCCTTGTTTTCATACGATCCGCGGATTACTTCATTTCGCAAAAAAAAGTATTGACAAAATCATGAGACCTAGGAAGGGATCCAGAACGCGGAAGTCGACTAGGGGAAGGACATGGCAAAAGGAGATTGAAGACGATGACATCGGATATGCTGCAAAGCTCGGGACGAAGCTCTCAGATCTCTCGAACTCTTCAGAAGAGGAGGTCGGTGCGAGCACCGCTGACGAAAGTACTGATAGGTTTATCTCTTTCGAAAGAGACCTTCGTCAGAAGCATTCAAAAGCTTGCAAAGCTATGTCGGTAAGAAGCGGGGAATGCTCTCGAAAAATTCGGCGAACGAATATGACTAATCCATTTCCCTTCTCCTTTGCAGAAAGCTGTCTATCACGTAGCTCTTGAAGAGTTCGAATCAATTCTTGCTGACCTTTTGTCTCGCTACGGTGAACGGCATGAACGTGTCGGTGCCGCCTTGCACAACGTAGCAATCGCCAATCTCAGAGCCGGGAGTTTAGACGACGCGATGGATGCTATTGAAGAGGCCATTAAAATTCGGTCTCGGGCTGTTGGTCGATCACATCCGAAAGTAGCAGATTCCCTGGTGGAGCTGGGCATTATCTTGCTTTCCATGGAAGAACACGACGACTCACTCAAAGTCTTCCAACGGGCATTGAAGCTTCGGAAGGAAGAGCAGAATGATGTTCTGTCGGACGACGATTTAGACGAAAGCAATTTAAAGATCGCCAAGGTTTTGAACAACATTGGCTGTGTTAGTTTCGAAAAAGGAGAGCTGGTAGAAGCCAAGCAATCATTTGAACAAGCAATAGTCCTCCAGAAAGGGGTCTTTCACAGCTGGTTCAACATGCTTTGTGGAGCAGACTCCAACAGTCCTGGTATTTTGACAATGGCGTCAACAATGTGCAACAAGGGCTACGTCGAAATCGAGCAAGAGAACTATCTTGAAGCAGTAAAAGTTTTCACGGAGTCATTACAAATTCAAAAATCAGTTTTAGGATCGGGCAATAAGCTTGTACAAAGCTCACTCGACAACCTTGGCTACGCTTATGTAATGTTGAATCAAAATGAAAAGGCTTTGAAGGCCTACGGAGAAATATGGAACGCTCAGAGATATTCAAACGATCCAAAAGAAGAGAAAGTTGAGACTCTACGAAAAGTCATTGCGTCTTATGGACAGCTGAAGGATTGGGCAAACGTGTTTCCAGCTCTCGAAGCTCTTGAGGATCTGTTGCTCGATATGGATGACGATAAAAAAGAGATGACAAAGACAAGGAAACTGCTAGGCGAAGTCAACTATCAGCTGTTGAAGCTGCCGTCGCTTTCGGGTGCGACAACGCGTGCCTTCGGTTGTGGTGTGTGTACTGGTCCTACTGAGGAGGAAGTGAACTTGGATGATTGGTTGATAAGAAAGCCCGACAACACAAGCAAGATGTCAGGACACCGAGTTACACATGCCTGAATCTTGAAAAGGTCCGCATGCAGGCCTTTTAGACACACCAGTAACTCTAGATGCAAAATAGTAGAGACTGCTTTCTTAACACAGTGGAATCGCGGAACAAAAATTGGTCCGGCGTCCGCTGTTACCGCACACGGATCCTTTTGCCCGTCACTGCTCCGCCACTTCCAATCGTGCAAACACTCTCGGAGAAACCGGCGGCCGCATTACTTTCTGCAGGATATGAAACTAGCTCTCCCACTATATGGGCATTCACATCAGCCGCACGTAGTTCAGCTAGAAATTCACTAGCACTCAGAGCATCGACGAAAAACATTAGACCGCCAGCAGTCTGAGGGTCGAACAATAGTGGGTACTTGACCGGATACTTTTCAGCGGCTTCAGTGTGATTGACAATAGCGCGTCGATTTCGCCCGTTTTGTGATTGGAGTGTCGAAAAAATGCCATTCGCAGATGCCTCTAACCCACCGCGTAGAAAATCGATATCGCCAATGTTTACTACCGCGCCGATGCTGTCCAATTCCTTAACCGTTTCGTTTGCCATGAGCATTTCGAGCAAATGACCAATGAGACCGAAACCAGTGACGTCAGTGCACGATCTGATGCCCTTTGCTCGCATCGCAACTTGGCTTGCATGGCAATTGCTGTGAATCATGCTGTCGAGGGCTTCCGACATATATGAGCCTTTACAACGAGCCCTCATGTCGGCTGCAAAGAGTGCCCCGGTACCTATTGGCTTGGTCAAGACGATTTTATCTCCTATTGCACCACCTTGCTTACGTAAGAGCAGTTTCGGATTATCCGTATATCCTTGGACACTCAATCCGCATGCTAACTCCAATCCTTCACAAGTGTGTCCACCAACAAGCTGCACATTTTCATCCTGCAAAATATCACTGACTCCACTAAGTAAATGCAATAGAGTCGATTCTGTTACCTCTTCGTCAGCAGCAAACGGTGCAACAGCCAGTGTCATGGCTGTTTGGGGAGTCGCCCCCATAGCGTGGATATCGCTTAGAGCATGGACTGCCACAATTTTCCCGAAGGTAAATGGATCCTTTACGATTTCTCGAAAGTAGTCAATAGTTTGAACAATGGCGCCACCTGCTTTATTTGGAAGTATCTGAACCGCTGCATCGTCGTGATCGATCCGTGACGGCTGGGGCAGCCCCAATAATTTAGCTCGTTCAATTTGCCGTTCGTAGACAGCTGCCAAGACGCGTGAAACGATCGTGGCCCCAACTTTGGCGCCGCACCCTCCACACCGCATTGGATCTGATGTAAAGGCCTGCAGTACTTCGTCCCCTTTAGAAGCAACAAAAGCATTCGTTTGTTGGCCGCTTTGCTGAGTTGAGTGCTTTTGATTCGCCATCATGTCTTTAAGATCGGGTAGATCAGTACTGTATTTGGCCATCCAGGTACGATCAATGTAATCTTTCCAGGTCCATATCCAAGATCCTTCCGTGGCTAACCACCATGATTTCGACGCTACACCATACTTGTTCCCGGTCGCTAAAATACCCAGAAAATGACTTTGGGGTTTGTGCGAAATAAGGGGCTTTGAAGAAACATATCGCAGCAAGTTGTCAAGCAAGTATGGTCCGGCCCGTACAGCAAATACTCCAGCTGGATTTGAATGTAAGACAATGTGAAAATAGTTAGGAATGACTAGATCCATGAGTGCTAAGATTTGCATCTAGACAGACTAGCCATACCTTTGGGTCTCGGATGCTTGTCTACGTGACAGCAATCGCCGGCGGCGAAGACTCCAGGATGTTCAATTGATTCGTACGTATCGTGGACACGGAGAAATCCTTGCTTCGTCGTGGCGAATGGCGTGTCAGCTTTCAGCCACGGCGCGACACCCGCCGTGACGCACCATAAACAAGCATCGACGACGAATGAGTCTCGGCCGTGCACAGCGGCGCCTTCTGGCGAAAGAATAAGGCGCTTGCGCATTGTGGATGAGTCTTCTGCCACCTTTACAACGGTGGCGAGGTAGTAAATTTCGATATTTCTTTCCTGCATAATGCGTTGGAACTTGGCCTGGACTCGATGATTGTGTCCTTCCAGTATTGTCTTCCCGCGCGTGACAACCAAGAGGCGTAACGGAGCATTTGGGTTGATGCTTCGCAACCGATATTGAACTGACAAGGCGAGTTCCAACCCTCCCGCACCACCACCAACAACCGCCACGACGTAGGGGCTTGGCGGTTCTGCCCTTGTGCCGTTGGTTGACGTCGTGTCCTGGTCATTTGCTGCTGTGGACGATGGTGTTTCATTTTCCCAACGGTTGACGAGTGCTTGGTAAGCTGTGCAAAAATTGGCGATCGGTTTGACTGGTACCACACCGGGCTGGCACACAACGTCACCATACGCCGGGGCACTCCCGATATCAATGGAAACGCAATCGTACCGTATGGGGGGACGGCCATCGTTCAGGTAGACGAGTCCACCGCCACCGTTGCGGTAGGTAATTTTGCAGGCCGCCGCGTGAACGAGTCGTGCATTGGCCACGTGACATAACTGATTCAGATCCAGATGAATCTGATCGTGATCGTAGTGTCCCGCCACGAAGCCGGGAAGCATACCGGAATACGGGGTGTGTATGTCCTTGGCAATGAGGGTGATCCGTATACCGTGTTGCGTGAGGAATGCGCGGTGCTTTTCATGCCGAGCATTTTCAGAACGTGCGCGTGCGCGTGACCGCCACCGATCAAGACGCTGCACAGCAGCAAAATTGTGTAGCGGAGGACAAGAAATATTGGCGAACAATGGAGAGAATATGAGACAATCGGCCAAACGAGAGACAAGAGCGAAGACGCCTGCGATCGCTACAGAGACTTACAGATCTGCGACAGTCGGGGGTGGTTTTTCCATGTTGTTGTGGGAAATAAAAGGATTTTATCGACAAAGAGCTAATACAATACGTATACTCAACGTAAAAATACTTCTGCAATCGAATTCAAGCTACCGTAAAAAACTACAAAATATATCATGTAGAATACTGGGGAACCAGTAGCTCGAATGAAAGGCCGATGGAGCGAGGCGATAACAAAATGCACCACGAAGTGCTCTTCTCAATCGAGACCCTTCTTCTCTCGGCAATACACAAGCGGGCCTTGGTTCGGATTGGACTGACTGTGAACCAGATGATGTCCAGTTGGATTCGCTTCTCGTGTTCTACCCGCAAACACCGTCCCGCCCAACCCACGCGGACCCAAAGAAAAGTGTGTCAGGTTTCGGACGGGCTCGATGTGGTTCCCGTGTCGTCGTGAGCCAAAAATTCGGACAGATATTTGACGCGAAAAAGTGGATTGTAATGAATAGCCGGGTCTTCACTGATCTGCGCGTAGACGGCAGATTGGTCCGTCCCTTTGTCCCTGCTGGACAAGAGACAACACCATGGAGATGAACGATATCCTCGCCAATCTTGTTGGTTGGTACATGATTTCCTATTTGTGCCGTTCCATTCTCCACCGACAGCTCTCATTCTGGCACCTGCTCTTTCCCTCACATTTCCGCTTAGTCTGCTCTTGAGCGGGAGATTTGGGTCGCGGAAGACTCACTTACGACGCCATGACGGGCAACCCGATCGGTACCGTCGCGGACGCCGACGACTTGCCTCCCGCACTAGGCGAAAGACACACACTGGCTCCAGAAGAGGAACTTCGTATCGAAGTCCCATTTCAAAAGCAAACTGCCTGTATTATAACGCTCCAGAAAGGCTCGGCAGAATTGTACGGCGTCGAACTCGCCTTGCACAAATCGTACACCTTTCCTGAAGGCGGTCTCAAAATTGCCGTCTTTACCTGGCACGGCTGCGTTCTCGATGTGGACGTCCACGGTGGGACTTCGGTCGAGTGCTACATGTCGGATGAAACGAGCAGTAACGTGGCGGTAGTGAATACGCACGCGCAGTTGGAAGCGCTCCGTGACCAAGCTGCCGCTGGCTTTGCACCTCAACACTCCACCAACAACGACACGAGTGGTGTACCGGCGACTCTTGGTCCACGCGTACTCGTGGTTGGACCGCCTGAATCCGGGAAATCCACCGTCACTAAAACGCTATTGGCCTACGCCGTCAAACTGGGACGACTTCCACTATGGGTAGACCTCGATCCCGTGGACAACGGCATCAGCATTCCGGGAACCTTGGCGGCGTGCCCCGTGACCCGGGACACCGTCACGATCGAATCTTGGGCAACGACCGGTATTCCCTCCCACGCCACGTCTCCACTGATCCTATGGCACGGCAGTGCCAGCAGCAGTGACGGCTCCGGCTCTACCAGCACAGCGTCCACATCCTCACGACCCTTGCCAGACTTGTTTCGTGCCCAAGTTACGGCGTTGGGTCAAAAAATTAATGCGCGACTCGCCGGGGACGAATTGGCCTATTCTTCCGGTATAATTGTTAATACTAACGGATGGATTCAGGAGGAAGGCTTTCAGCTCCTAATGCACACCGTTGAGGCCCTCCAAATATCCGTTGTATTGGTATTAGGCCACGATAAACTATACAGCATGTTCAAAAGCCAGAGCAAACTCCAACAAGAAACGCCACAAACAACACAGCAACCACGACAGGATTGGAAAGTCATCAAGCTACCTCGTTCGGGGGGCGTCGCCACACGCGATGCAGGATTTTTGCGCTCTTGCAAATCGCGAGCACTGAAGCGTTACTTTTACGGCGAGTTGATCGAGTCGAGCAACCAAAAGACCAGCATCTCGTCTACCAACGCTGCATCTGCTGTCAACGCAACCCCCGCATCGCGCGTTCCACAACTCACACCCTTTCTCATTCAACTGCCTTGGGGTGATTTGACCCTTTACAAACTTTCCTCCATGACCTTGTCGGCGTCACTCTTGCCTGTGGCCGCCGCCCAAACCACCGAAGCCGTTCAGATTACCCGAATCTCACAGCTAGCCGATGTTTCGGCACAAACAATTTTAGCCGTTTGTCATCCCCAAGCTGTGGTAACGTACGAAAAGTCGCAGGATGCGGCCGATCTATACACGTCGGGGGTGGCAGGTTTCGTGAACGTAGAACGTATTGTGGCCGAAACCGAAACACTCCATTTACTAACTCCCTGTGCCGGGACTTTACCATCCATGACACTAATATGGGGGAACATATCCTGGATGGAATAGTGTAATTGGATACAATGCGGTGTTCATTGTGCGCTTTTATGGGGAAGCGTAACGTTAGGCTAGAAAGTAAACGGACTAGGAAAAAAAAATCAAAAGTGAACAAAACTGCAAATTTACAATTTACTCAACCATTGCAACTGGAGCACTATCGAGGAATCAATTGTTCCACGAGATAAACTCGCACCATACCCGTGGATCCCGTTACGGGAATTCAATCTAATTGGGCGATATCTATAAGTTCGATCCGCGTAAAGTCTACACCCAACATGCGTTCCCAACTTTTGAGTGCGGCGGCGTTTTCTTGCGATACAACGTTGATCACTTTACCCGTTCGCCCGGCTCGTCCCGTTCGTCCCGCAATATGCGTGTATTCATCCGGCCCGTTGGGTCGACCCACGACAACGACCACGTCGAGACCGTCTAAATGCAAACCCCGGACCGTGTCTTCCCCCGTCACGAGCAAGTAACTCTCTTCGCTACCATTCTCGTCACTCTCTACGAAATCATCGGATCCCGACTGCTGTCGTGCTGCTACCGACGACTCTCCGACACCGGCGGCGCCCGAGACTTGCCGGTGTTTCGCAATGAGCCGATCCGTCCCGTCCGCTTCCAATCTATCCAATAAGCTCTGGGGAGGCGGTTGACAATCAAAATGGCGCAAGGCGCCAATGGCGTTTTGGGTATTGAGTCCAAAACCGCGGGCCAGTACTAGTAATATTTTGCGCGAGGCTTGTGTTGCGTGCAGCCCCTGAACGACCTTGTAGGCTGTGGTTAACAATTGTCCGGTTGAGGATCCATCCGAGGCAACGACGTAGTTCTCGACCGTATCTGGAATGGTCACGGCTCGACCTATATGCGCACTGTCTCCCTTCGTGGCGCTGCCGTGTTGCCACGATGTCGTCGTCGCGTCCGGCACCCCGGACCGTGGCGGGGCATTCCGGTGGAGGCAAGCCGAGAACGCGGGCGAGTTCACGTTTGAGGGGTCGTCCCACCGTGGCACTGGCGGCCACAATTTGTGCTTGTCCCAAGGTGAGACGGGCCACGGCCGCGGCGACGACCGCCGCGGGTTTTTCGTGCGGTCGTGCGGCACTGGACTTTTCCGTGCGAGTTTTCTTGACCGCCAGAAGGCGATCGACTTCGTCCAGTACCAGCGTTTGACAATTTTTCAAAAACTGCATCGCTTCGGGTTTAGAAGTCGGGGAAGCGGGCATTCTGCCATCGCCGTAGAGTGAATGCATAATCGCTTTGGCACTGCCGATGAACAATCGCGGCGTACTGTACGAAGGCGCCGACTCGTCGGCGAGCCGTCCACCGTATTCGAGTTCTCCCCGTTCCTTCCAGGCCTGTGAGGTTCTCATCAGATTGGTCGGTTTGGTGACGAGTCGGACGGATCCCGGTGGCGCCAAGACGGTGGCAATCCCCGCTACCTGGGCAGCCAATTCCCGTGTGGGTGTCAGAATAACAGCAAAGGAGGGCGTATCGGACGAGGAAGAGCCGCTTTCCCAGCCCGAGGGTGTCGCCTCGAGCCACAATCGTTCAGTAATGGGCAATACGTAGGCCAAGGTTTTCCCCGAGCCCGTTTCGGCGTGCAGTAGCAATGATTCGCGTTGACGCGCGAGTCTCGGCAAAGCCTCGGCCTGTATCGGAGTGGGAGTATCGAACTGTGCCCGACCCAAGGCTCGCCCAGCGGCGGGTGACAATCGGAGCGTGGCAAAGGTAGTCAAGGTACGAACCATATCATCCTTCTCCAATTCGGACGATGGCAAGAGATCCGCGTCTTGTTCCGCCATAGCCTTGACAACAAGAGCATCCGTATGTTGACCTTGACTCTTGAGCACGGCGGCATCGTCCGGTTCATCCCGGTAGGATTGTTGCAGATCATCTTCGGCGAGTCGTCGGGCGAGATCCGGTTTGCGGCCGTTCCTCGGCAACCCTCGTGTTTTGAGTTGTTCCTTCAACGCATTCGCGGATTGCTGCACGTAGGATTGCACGAGACGTTCCCGTTCTTCTCCGAGCGGATCTGGTGGCGCGTTTTCGTCCGCCGCACGTTGCTGGCGTTGGAGTTTGGCCAACTGCGCCTTGGTCCGCTCCAAGGCCTGTGCCGCGGATGCGTCGGCGGACAAACCCAAGGCACTCGACGACGAATCCGTACGATCCGTGCGTGGCGAATAAACGTGACAGAACGTACGGAGGGTGCCAACGGTTGTGATTGTGGTGGGGGTATTGGAAAATGCGTTGGTGCGGACAATCCGGAACAGCGTCCCCAACAACGCGAGCGACAGCGTCACGAAGTGTACTACTCTCGCCATTGGCAAACCTTTGGACATCCCCAGCCCGCGCATCTTTTTCACGGATCACGGAGTGCAGTGTGTTTATTGAATGTATATATATGTGTGTGTGTGTGTGTGTGTGTATGTGTATTGATGTGACTGTGATATGACTGTGATTGACAGTGAGTTCCCGTGTCTTTGGCAGAAAGATTTGACAGTGAAATGATCTTTCCAATCGAACAACGAATGGTCGCTCGCGCCCCCGTTTTGGAACCACGACAGAAGGTTCTTCGCAAAGTCAATGCGTTCGGTGGCGCCTTGGAGTGATGTCTGCGGTCTGTCCCTAATTACGGATCACAACACACGACTACCCTCGAACCCGTGTTTCGCATCCGGGTGACATCAAAAGCACCAGCGGACAGACCAGACCGTAAGACTATGTCTATTTGTCTAGCTAGTAGAAGGACGGACAATCAATGTTCGATGGCTACGATACGACGACAAAGCGTACCCACCCTAGCCCCCGCCGAAAACCAGTCGATTCGTTTGGTGCGGCTGCCAGTCCTTCCCGCGACGATTCGGCAGATTCGTGTGGGGAATCTCCCCCCGTCTCGGTCAACCACATTCCCTACAGGAATTACTTTCTCTCTCGTCTCCCTCCCTTTCGGACTTGGTTTCGTTGGTAAATTCATCGGAACGGTTCTTTTTTTGGCTCTCGCTGCTCAGCTTGGATGAAAACGTGAGAGCGTCGTCGGTAACCCCATTGTTTCGAATTCACAGTCAGACGATCTACTCGTTCCATGTTTGCGAGCGGAGACCATTCGCGGGACGCCGCGAAACTCTTGGGTGATTACGGCAGCGTCGATAGTGACACTAACGCCAACGTTGACGTTGCCATCGACACCAACGAACGTTCCCCACACCGTCACCAGAAACACCACCATCCACACCATGCGTCGCTGTCGTCTTTTGATGCACCCGAAATATATCGACACGGACACCCACATCCGCACTACCATCACAGCGAAACGGAAAGTGCGACGACTAGTTCGGACGAGCCGTTGGACGAAGGGTTCGTTCTATTCGGCATCACGTGTCCCTCACTCCGCCGTGTGGCTCTGGAGCTCTCGCTCTACGTTAACTTGATCATTACGCTCGCCAAACTCGTTGCCTACGTACAAACCCTCAGTCTTTCCGTCCTCGCCGCCCTCTTGGATTCAATCCTCGACGTGGTTTCACAGATTATCCTCAACTACACCGAGAAACACTCCAGTTTGCAGCGTTCCTCCGCTTTTTATCCCGCCGGTGCTTCCAGACTCGAACCCATCGGTGTCCTCACGTGTGCCGCACTCATGGGCATGGCCAGTTTCGAAGTACTCAAGCAATCCTTTACCGCACTCGTCTACCACGGATCCCACGACAATGATCTGGCACCTACCGTTGGGGCCTTTGTCTCCATGCTCGTTATTGTAGTGGTCAAACTTCTCCTGTTGGTACTCTGTCACAGGGCCGCCAACAAGCGCGTCACCTACAAGGGCGGAAACACTGCTATTGGTACTGCTGCTGCTGCTATTGGGGACGGGGCCGTCATCACCACTACTACCATGGCTAGCAAAGCTGTGGTACAAATGGCGGATCCCACTCTCGAAGCCTTGTCTTTGGATCACTGGAACGACGCCTTGTCCAACTTGGTGGCCGCCGTCGCGCTCTTGTTCACTCTCCGGTCCCCAAAATTCTGGTTTCTCGATCCTCTCGGTGCCATTCTCATTTCCATCTACATCATCTACAGCTGGTACAGTACCGGTTTCGAGCAAATCCAGCACTTGACCGGCAAGGCCGCACCGGAAGACTTTATCGACGAAATCATGGAAATTGCCAAGACCTTTGACGAGCGCATGGAAGTCGATTCGCTCAAGGCCTACCACTTTGGTCCCAAGTTTCTGGTGGAACTGGAAATGGTCATGCCCAAAAACACGCTGCTGTTCGAGTCGCACGATTTGGGCATGGAACTGCAGTACGAAATCGAAGGACTGCCCGAAGTGGAACGTTGTTTCGTACACGTGGACTACGAAACCCGACCGTACGACGAACACGTCGTCAGCAAAGTCCCGGAACTCCGGGAAAAGTACCGACCCGGCTCCAACGTGCGCCTACGATCCACCCAGTCCGTGTAACAGTACATCGCAGACCGGCGCGGGACGGTGTCACGAAAAATGGAGCCGCTGACTACCGTGCGACTGTGCGTACGAGTCATGTTAGAAACCCCGATTCCGTGTCGGTAGAATGGGAGCTCGATCTCTACCATTGCTTGTACTATTCCACTACTACTACTACTACTACTACTACTACTACTACCACCACCTACAATTTACACTACTACTATTGTCACCTACTCTTTCCGTTGGGACTGCTGCTAGAAACGCCGACTTGATTGTGCGTAGTGGTATTGACGCAACCGTCGGTTTGGCGTGCCGCGCTCGACGTTAGCTCGTTCCGTTTCTCTCTCTCTCTTTTCAATCGTACCGCATGTTCGGGGATTCGTGCCAGTCTCCGTGTTTGTGTATGTATGTTTGTGCGGCGGTGTGATGCGTTGGTCGACTCACTCGTTGGCATACCTACTAGTACTAGTACGTCGAGAGGAACGCGCTACCATGCTCGCTGCGACCCATTGGGAACGAGGGACCGGCGCGTGTCGTGTGGATACGCGGCGACTCTCTCTCTGGCGGGGGCTGGGCTCTAAGAGGGGTGTAACGACTGCGAACGTCCGCCGAGCGCCTTGCGGGGACTGAACGAACAATCCGGAGTTCGCGGGACCAGCTTTCAACCAATCACAATCCGTTCCGGACCGTTCTCCCAATTTTTGCTACAACGAGGTGGATTGCCTCCAGGACACGTAGTCAGGCCAGGCCGGCTGAGATCGTAGCCGTTGATCGCGTCTATTAGGGGTACTCTAGCTAGACTAAATAAAAAGGTAGTTAGGTGCTCCTGCACACGTCGACCCTTTCATTCCGTTCGCAAATCCGGCACGCGGGCTACCGAGACGGACTTCTATCGAAACTTAACGCTTCTTTGCAAAATTCGAACCTACTCTTTAATTGGCGCGCCTCTCTTCCCGCGCAGGAATGTCCCCAAGCCGGTCACCGAGTTCGCCTAGCGCGGAATAGCCTCAGACTACTTAAGGGCCTCCGTTTTCGAATCGAGATTGACTAGACAGGGTGGGAATGAAACGGACCGCGTACCGGGTCTGGGCCGCGGTAGGTCCGCGCCAACCTCGCTGGGAGCGCTCACAAAAAGGGCGCCAATCGGGACGGCTGGAGAAGTACCGCGCGTTCGCTCCGGCATCGTGGCATCGGGGGAACGGATTGCGGGGACCCCGACACATTCCAGAGACTGGGTACCACAGTGTTGGCCTTGGTGATTGCCGTTGCTGTTGTGGTTCCTGTACCTGTTACACCTCCTGTTGTTACCATTGGTATCGCTCGTAGTGTGGTTGGTGTTGTTGTTTGGATTGCGACTGTCGTCATTGGAATCGCGGGTGCGGTTTTGTTGCCGTTGCCAGCTACGTGAGTGTCACTTTGGTAGACCTGCTGTCGTTGGCTGTTGTCCCTTTTGTAGATTTGTTGATTAGCGCACGGGGGGTTTTGATTGCGCTGCTGGTATTCGCTGCGACGGTTGCCTCGGTTACCTTTGGGAGAAATCTCGGTGTCGGGTTCCAGCGCGGTGATTGTGTGCCCATTGCGAGCCATCCTTTCCAAGCACCGCAGTACCGATGCCACGTTCGTCACTGCCGTCCGGGAACCTCGAGTCGAAAGACACACACGATTCGGACGTCCCCCGGTCTGCCTCGAAGCGTCCGGCCGAACGTCCGCAGTCCTGGCACGGACACACCTCGCGGTCCGTACAGGACCTCTTTGCGCCGCCCCGCACAACACCTCCCCATTCAGAGGTACGTGGGTTGGAGTCGAAAGAAGATGCGCGTGTGTTTTGATAGTATTTGGTTCCGTGTGTCGAGAGATGGTGCACGGTACGGCCCAGGAAATCGATTGCCAGGAACGATGCGTGTCCTATCGTCCAATGTTCCATTTGTTTGGTACCCTACCAACCATTGTTCTTCCTTAGAGCCTGCCGTTGGTTCGTTCCAGTACTGCACCGTGTCTTGTCGTCTCGACCGCATCTCGGCCTGGCCTGGGCTTGCCAAAATACTCTCTACGCTGGACTCACCAAACACTTTTGCTTTTTTCCATTCCTTGGGAACCTTTTTTTCCTTGTCTGTCGCACACCACTCGAAATTCCCATTCCTTCCACCGCTCGCTCCGTCTCTCGCAACCAACCACATTCTCCTTTTTTGTACGATTGTTCCCACATACACACACACACCTCCCTCCAACACTTATGTTTCCGTACGGATCCGGGACCTTTTTCCTATCAACGGCTCGGACCGTGATTCAACGGGCAACGGCTATCGCTATGTATCCGTGTGCAATCACGACTCGCCCACCCCACCTTTACCATCAACGACCTCATTGTTTCGACAGCGGCCCCGACCCGCATCGAGCACCATGGAAGCATCCCGGCAATCCGGAAAAGACCCGTTCGCCGGAGCCAATCTCGAAGCCACCTTTGAAGTAGACGAAGAAACAGACTACGGCTTTCCACACCACGTGGGATCCTTTACGGACGACGAGTTTCCGCCCCGGAGCGATATGAAGAAGCGCAAACGCCGCTCCCCGATGTCGTCGCCACCCTACGTCCCCTACGCATCAATGCCGCTCCAACCCTTTTACCCCCCGTACAATTCCACTTTGGGACCGCCGCAACCTCCGGGATACTTCCCCGGGAACGTCGCCTCGGCCGCGGGCAACACTTACTACGGCAATACTACCGATTACTATCCACCCTTGCCGTCCAACCCCGGCTACCTGGGACCGCCGGGCCACACGGCCTGGAATTCGCCCGTACCCAAGGAATACTCTCCACATCGCCCGACGGCCCTCGACGATACCTTGCACGCTGCTGATCACGAACTGACTCCGGAAAAAGACCAACAAACACGGCCTGTCTTTCGCTCACCAATGCTTCGGGATTCCAAATACAAACGATCCCCTCTCGGGTCTCCGCTGGATCAGTACGGTAGTTTCGGTATGGTGGATACACCACGGGCGACTCTGGAAGACGCCTTTTCGCCTTTGGGGCCGTCCTTTGAAAACGATTTGGGACTAAGCAGAGCTGAGCGGTTCAGGGGTTGCCTCGAGTTGAGTCGTTCCGGTTCGTCGGGGGAGTTCGAAACGCACCCGACACCCCAGTCCACCGCTTATCGTCCTCCCGAGCCATCGCCCTTTTCCAGGCTCGTCAACGAGTTTTCCCCGTCTCGCGGTCGACGTGGGTTACAGGGGGTCTCGCGAACGCCGGTACGCTCTGCCGTCAGCGACCGCTACGCTCCTTCCCACTCGTCGCGGCCTCTCGCACCGAGCATGGCCGCTTCCATGCCCAAAGCCGTGCCGCGATCGTCTATTCAAGCGTCGCCAATGGCTCCCCAGAGCGGAGCAAAACCCCTGAAGCTTTACCAAGGGAGCCCCGCCGAACAACAGCCGTCCACGGTTCGGATGAAGCTGGACGGTCGCGGCTTGCACTCCACGCAACGCACTTTAAACGACATTAATTCCATGATGCGTTCCGGCTCGATGGACCGTGCCGGAGTGACCCCGTACGGCCAGAGTGCGCGGTCCCCGTATGCGCATGCCGGAATGCCGTATCACCCATCGTATGCCAACATGGTTCCGGAAACCAGCGCCGTCAAAGCGCCGCGAACGGCACATTCAATCCGACCGTCGCCGATGGGATCCCATTACGGACCGCCGCCCCCGTCCAGTAGCACGTCACGGCCATCTCGCTTTCCATCTTCGATCGTAAAGACGCCATTGGCTGTACCTGGCAAGGAAAACCCGAACGGCATAACTCCCATGAGTACTCCTCGCAACCGCTGTAACTGTAAAAAGTCGCAGTGCCTCAAGCTGTACTGCGAATGTTTCTCGGCTGAAGTCATGTGCGAAGGGTGTAATTGTACTGACTGTCGCAATTTACCGGCGTTTGCCGCCGTGCGTGCGAAAGCCATGACGGATTGCCTGAACAAGAATGCGCATGCGTTCAAGCCGCGCATCGCCGCCGCTCCGGGTGCAGCCGATCTACAGGGGCACAGCATGGGCTGCAAGTGCAAGAAATCGGAATGTCTGAAAAAGTATTGCGAGGTACGTCGCCCGAGATTTTTTTCGCATACGTCGCATTTTGCAGGAGGCACTAACCCATGCTTTGTGTAATCGTGGACGCAGTGTTTCCAAGCGGGAGTTCTGTGTGGCCTAAAGTGCAAGTGCGAAAGCTGTAAGAATATTGCTGGTTCCCAAAAGCTAATTGACAAGCGGCGTCAAATGAAAGACACCAGTGGAGCTGAATTCGCCATGCGTGTTTCACAAGAGGCTTGGAAGACGGGATCGCATACGAAAGGAGGTCTGCCGGGTCAACACGTACCCGCGCCACCCCCTGCCATGAATAGAAATATCCGACCTGCGGCGGCCTCGCACCATTCTGGTGGTACGCTGGCACCCCATCCGTATATGCGGTCTTACCACCAATCACTCCACAGGTCGGCAGCCAAATGCCAATGGGCTACTCAATGGGAATGCACATGCCACCTTTCGCCGCCATGTACCCTGGTGCATACCACGTTCCTCCGCCAATGCATCAACGATTACCATCACCTCCAACAGTCGCTGTTGCGCCAAGTGCCCCCGAGACTGTGATCAGGGAGGCAACCAAACCCGAAGCTTCCATGATAACGCCTGGCGACACACCGCGTATCGCAGCGCTTCGAATTACTTTTGATATCGAGCACTCTCGCAAGAAACGGGTCATGAATGCTGCTGACGAAGAGACCGTTGCATATTTCGGATCCCTTCCGCGACAGCCAAAAACGACGGCCTTGGCTATCTTCAGTTACCTGTCAAACACTGATGTTTACCAATGTGCACTTGTTTCTAAACTCTGGAAAAATTTGGCATTCGACGAAGACCTTTGGCAGTTTCCCAAATCGAGTGAAAAAGCGGAGCCGACCAGGGACAACGCCCTGACGGCAGTGTAGAGCCCTATGAGTCCATCACCCGCCTGCTCACCTACTTTCCTAGACATAACTAGGACTACAAAGGGGTTCCTAAAATGTTGTTTGCTTTTTTCATGCTTGGGCTTGTTACACTATGGGTGTATGAGGTTTAATCACTCTCGCTAGTCTAACGGTATTTTGGTTGTAACGTCACTGACGCTCGGATCGTTCGCAACGCAGTCGGTCCAGCCGATTGTGTTTTGTGGAATTTTCATTCGAGTTTCGGATAGATGCGTCGAAATATAGAGCCTGCATATCTTATGCAGCCCTGGAAATGCGCACATGACGTCCAAGACCATGCGGGTCGTATCCTCTTGATCCAAATCCAACTCCAAAATGTAATCGATCTTTTCGTATAGGGATTCCATCAATTTGCCCTCGGGGGTTTTGCTCTCAAAGTTGCGTACACCAGCGTGCGGAAAGTCTCCGGTAAAGGCACAGCCAACGTCCGCTTCCAGCACAACCACATCCTGGCTTTCGCGCACTATCCTGAAAGTTTCCCCTTCTCGTCCATTCACCACCCGACACCGACTTGTTCCTTCTAGTTCCACTTGATCCTTTTGAACGCCTATGTGAACAGTGGCTCGGTCGCCAAGCGAAATAATCTGACCACTCGGAGAGTATCGGCTAGCCATGGCATCGTTGTATGCCAGACGGTTGTACTCCCAGCCCAATGTCGCGTCTTGCTCGCTTTCGTAATCTTCGGTAGGTAGCCAGCTCGTAAACTCCCGCGCCATGTCGTGATGCAAGGATTGATCTTCCGTTCCCCCAACCAGTATATGAATGTCGCGAAGGTTTTCGTGAATCGGGTGCACCAATCCAGTTTCGGTGCATAGCGTTTCGACGGCTTGGCGGGTGGGTACAGGCATGCGAACATGCATTTTGATGGGAATTTGCCAGCGAGAATCGTTACTACCGGCGTTGGACTTGTTGACGAAGCAAATGTAGTTGTGTTTTGGCGAATTGGAAACGTCTGGGATAATATGACGATGAAGACGGCCATCTGTGCTGCTAAAGAAAATGTTGCGTAGTCGTTGCAGCTGATCCGGTACAAGGGACACGGTCGCCAATCGTGGCCGCGACGTCCCGGGAAAAAATTGCCTGCAAAATGTGGCGTTGACGCGTCCCATGAAGTGGGTCTCTTCCAGAAACTGTTTTTCGGTCATGCCATCGCAATCTTGAGTTACCAAAACGGTACCATTGAGGCGCCGAACCTTCGCGGGTGTCTCTTTACTTTGAAAGATCTTGATGAGCTCGTTGCGCTTGTTCTCGATGTCGAGTTGCTCCAGCTGCGAGTTTCTCGTCGATTGATCCACACTCGACGTGGTGTTATGAGATTGATGTTCGTTGCCCGATTTTAGCTTTTCCGGTACCACGGCGACTGCTGCAACAGACAATTTCGGCACCGAATTGGTCGACGGAGGGCTCCCGGGATGGCCACGCTTCTTTTTCAGTGCGGGTGATTCCAACGCCAACAAATTCTGAAGTCGCAGCCGTTGTAGATCCACTTGTTTTCCTCGGAATACGAACTTTCCCCCCGCGCGATGGAAGGTCCGAAGCAAGAGGGTCTTCAAAACATTGTGACTGGAACTCGGGTCACTCACGTCAATCGTTGTTTCCGGGGACTGTAGGGAGTTACGTCTGGCTGTCTTTTCCAAGTGGGTGCGCCTTTCCAACAGTAGTACCTGACGCAGCAAGAACTCCAAGACCGTGTCTCGCAAAGGTGTGTATTGTACGAGCATATCGGCGAGGGATTCCTTCGCGACGACACATCGTGACGATGTGACAGTCGATTTCAGTGGAGAAGCACTCCCACCGTTTGCGCTGTCGGCGGAGGACAAAGCTGGTACGACCACCGACAGAGGCCATAGCACTCGTTTCAGTTTGGTCCAATTGCCTACCGGCGGAAGCTTTGATCCCGATGTGTTTGCCGCTTGCCACCACAGCAGGTCTTCGTCTCCACCGACGGAATGTCGTGAAGGATCCTTCTGACGCAATTGTATATAGCAGCGGAGCGCGTCATCGACGTCGGATGTTGAATCCGCCGGATGGGCCTGCCAAGAATCCACCAAGTGTTCCCATTCCGCTGCGTTTTGTTGGTCTAGGAAGAGACGGACCAGCGATTCGGTAACTTTATCCGAAGAATTCCAAAGAGCGTCGCTGCCATTGGCGTCACTGATGTTGGTGGAAGGTGCGGGGAGAAAAAGAACGCAGCCCGCGGCACTCGGTAAATCATGAAACGCCGATGGGTTGGCCGATACGTGCAGCAGCGTCGGCAACAACGAACAAAGTCCGACTTTGTCGGTAGTGCGACTATTGCTACTAGCTTGATCCATACTACCAACCAACCGGTAGCTAGGAACGAAGGAAGACTTTGTCAAGCATCTCGTTCCTATCGAGAAGACAGCGCGACCGTTGGATTTTTCCAAATTTGCTTTGGCTACCTATTCCGTAGTTTGCAGTTACTGTGTTAGAGAGGGATATATGCGTAGCACTCACTGCTTCTCGATCATGACGGATTGGCGATCCTCAATTTAACCCTACGTAATGAGCATATTTAAGGGGTTTTGTTGTGGTGCTTGATTCGGTTGGAGACCTGACTGGCACCGAGTGATAGTCGGCTTTGGGATATACGTGACAGCGATGTTCCGTCGCCAGCTAAGAATTGATAAATAAAATTCTGTTTGAATGGGACGCGTCTGGTTTTCAAATAAATCTATTTTCGATCGGAAGATGACCTCATTCGTTTTGTGTTGCTCGGCATGTTCGACTTCGAGTTACTTAATGTAATTTCTCACTGTCCTCGTTATCAATCACGATTCTTTATCATTTACTTATGAAGATGGAAGGCGCACAATCAGAATCGCACGCCAAGTCGTGTCAGACCACATGAGAAGCAATAAGAGCGTCACTTGACACCAATAGGGGGCATCATATCGTGACCGCGTCGTTTCCTCCCCGATCCAGAACGGAGTTGGGATATTCCGATCGAATCCATCACGCACTTCTGCGTGTCTCGGCGCTGATTGGCCCAACTTTACGAAGGAACCGAACGTACGAATCGAGTCCCCGACACAACTGCTTCAAGGAATCGCGGCCAAATTTGCCTTGACAGCAACGCTGTCAAGCAAAACCGGAAACAAACTCGCACTCGTACTCGCGTTCGTGCTCTCACACCGTATTGTGGGAGGCCCACTGTAATAGACGGGTTCATTCGGTTGACATCGCATAACAATCTACACCACCTTTTCTTGCAAGCTCTCGCGTGCATACTTGCAATCAATCAATCAATCAATCGACAGGAACTGACATTCTTGTTGGCACCGATTTCGTAGAATTATATAGTGCGCACAGTTCCTGACTCTCATAAAAAGTACCAACTTGATCCCAAACGATGCCGAAGCTTGCCCTCTCGCGCCGACACCAGCGCCAACGCAACTTATTGGAAGTTCCCGATACTTCCGAAAGTACCTTTCCTAACACACCTCGGAAAATCTCCGAAGAATCCATCCATCACACGATCTCTGTTGCTTCGACAAGCCCAGTAGCTAGTATCGCGGACGATTGTAGCAATAGTAGCTGCACTAGTAGCGTGGAGTTCCAGCAAGCTCCTGGAGATGCTTCGGATTATTGCTCGGATTCCGCGAGCAATAGTCCACCTGTGCTTGAGACCGAGTCGAATCTTTCTCGCCAAAGTTTGAAACGACCCATTCATTCTGTTTGCTTGGTGGACATGATGGACACGCACGACAATGATGCGTGGAATCATACACCCACCGCAATTCCGGTCTCGCCTTCATTGGGAGCTAAACCTGTCGCAGCACCGGAAGAACCCGTCTCGCCCTTGTGGGGACACTTTGTGGAATTGTTCAACGCCCCTACCAGAGACAATGCGGACGAAAGTGGCGAATTTGGGATCCATACACCAAGGTTCTGCCATCCCCAAGGCAAGTTACAGTTAGTGCACTCTAATTCGCACTACAACAGTAGCAACTCTACGAAACATTCCCGATTCATGTTGGGTTCGGCATCACAAGGTCCGTATCCTCTCAAGCGGCGGAGAAAGATGAGTGGCAATGCCGGATCCAGTTTGATGGACGAGTTCATGCTCGGTGGACCCACGTCTTTCCAAAGCCGCAATCTCAAGCACAGCAGCAGCACACAACGGATACAAGATGCGTTACAAGGGCTGCAAATGTAGTGACAATCCAGCACCGCTGCAAACCAGTTTTCCTTTGTGCCGACTTCAACCCTTACCTTAGACAAACCCAAGCTTTGCTTGGCTAATCCTGACGGACCAAAAGATACCGCCTCACTGTAACACTGCATAACTACAGTCCGTATTATATTGTGACGTTTCTTTTGTCGCTTAAGCTCGGAAGCTTTTATAGTCTATTAGACTCGATGATTATTGCTCCGTCCCCGCTATCGATGTTTTTGTTTTGCCCGCCGCTTGCTGTATTCGGGCCCGAAAGAAGCTCGAACTGGAATCATAGACGGAGTGTGTATTGTTCGTGGCCACCATGTCCTTCCAATGTGCGGCGTGTAGCTTTTTTGTACCCTTGCCAACAAATGTGACACGGTGAGTGTCGGCCCGTCGGACATCCGTTAGAGGTGCAGGTGGATTGCGGACCCATTCCGCCACGGCAGCATCGACGGCTGCGTTCTCCGAAAACAGCGACGCCTCGTCCAATGCGATCAATTCTGCCCTCATGGCTTCGAGCTTGGCCAGCTTTTCGATCTGCTTGCGTTCCAAGCAATCCCCAGCGTCGACTTTGAGCTGTAAGCGTTCCCCGTACGCAATGTTGCCCACGAGCTTTTTGCGCTTTTTCTTTTCCGCACTGCTCAGCAGCCGCTGCCGAGCTAGCTTCGAAAACCATGCCTGTCGCAAGACGGTACGGTCCTCAGGATGCATACGCCCTACCAGGTCTGGGTCCAACACGAATAACGCCTGAATAACCAAAGCAGTGGCAACAGACAAATTCAGGGAGTCGGCAAAGCCCCGTAGAGGTAAATAGACGCGCAAGTCGGCATGACGCAACATTTCTTGCGAGCAGCCGACGGCTTCCGTCCCAAACACAATCGCCAGTTGGTTCGGCAACGGCCAATGCCCCGCTTCTTGTAAGTCGTCCTTTTCCAGCGGGACAGCCTGCTGCGACAAGTCCGTGGCCCATATCTGGTGACCCGTGGCGCGCAGTTCGTGTAGACACGATGCTGTGTCGGTGAATTCACGCAAGGTAATCCATTCTGTAGCGTTTTGAGCAAACAAGCGGTGTTGCGCGCGCTGTTCCATTTCCTGTTCCGATAAGACCTTAAGCAACGGACGACCAGGGTGGGCGGATGTCGGCAATTTTCTGCTTTCGCTGTTACCATCGTTCGATCCTTCCTCTCGGTTGTTGTCGTCGACTGAACCGACTCCGGTACCGTCCATCAATTGAGGCGGATCAATGATCCAGACATTTTGAATCCCCAAGGCTTCGGCAGTTCGCAAGATGGCGGAATAGTTGTGATCGTTTGTGCATCTTTCCACAACAATGGTGATACTGGAGGTCCTCCATTGGATCACCGCTTCGGCTTTGCGTATCAGGCGCAAATCAAGCTCTGGGGAATCCATCAAAGGTTCTGCTGGTGATGTGGACAGTGGTTCTCTGAGAGCATCACTGTCTTTGTCACCATAGCTGTTGTTGCTATCGTCTTTAATAGTGGTTAATGTCTGGGTACAGGGGACCGATCGGTTGGATCCTTCAGGACGAGTATCCGTAATTGGTCGTTTCCGCGTTTGCTGTACCAACCATGACAGCGCCCAAGCCGAAGCCGCTCCCAACAGAAAGCTACTTACCTGTACGGTAACGCTGCCGGACGAGGAGCGCAACACCATCTGCTAAAATTTGCTGACAAAGTCGGGGACACTCCAATAGATTGACAAGGAATCAGTCTCGTTGCATACTAGGGTCAACTTATGATCAAGTAGCCTCTGCAGCGAAAATTGCAGGCACCTACTAGACGATACAGCCGGTTCGTTTCGTTGGGTGGTGCCGATATCCACGATCCCTCAGAGTCGCGCTGGGTGACTTACGGACGTTGTTTGAATTCAAAGTCACACTAACTGTAAAATATACATGACAAATAACTTTGACAGTGAGTGATTGTTTCCAAAAAATGGACAGAATAGCTTGCAGGCAGGCCCGTCCGCAACATGACTCTGTCTTGGAATAGAATAACTGTGAAAAATGGTCACAATATAGGAAGGAAAGCCAACGTAATCAAAATCTAGTGAGAAATTGCAGCGGTTGCTTGTTGCAGGCTGCTTGATAGGTTTTCCTTGTTGGTCTCATTTTTGCCACCTATGCAGGACTTGCCAATAGATCTGTTTTGTTTTCCTTGCAGAACTTCAGAATCATTTATATAAGCAAAGCCGTCCCTCCTATCCTCATATATTTTATCATGTGTATTCACAGTCAAAGGTTTTGGATTGGATTTCTGCCATCAGCCAGTCTTGCGACAAAAACCACATAGAGAAAGGACTTTGCTGCACAATGAAGTTGCTGTGTTCGCAATCAAAGTAACGTTCAAGGACGATGAACCCTAGCCCTGTAAACTTGTACTCTACAGGGAGCGGTCTCCATCCCGCAGGCCGTTTGGCTCGTTGCTCCCCCGCGAGTCGACCATGAGCAGCCAAAGATCGGGCCGAATCTGGCATAGCCGTGAAGGTCTATACCGACTGGAGTGACAGGCAATCGCGTTCACGTCGAACGAAATTTTTGCTTTGCACGTTGATTACCCTTCGTCTCGCTCCTAACGCAACAACCTTTCCGTGCTGTATCCCATTGGCAACATGTCCGGCAACCCAGAACCTGGCAGCGATCCGTTTGCGTCGACGACGGAGGCCTTGGATCGTGCGCGGGATCGTCAAAGTACGACAAGATACGCAGAATCCGTGCAAGTCGTTCCGAGTAATTCAATGGAAGACGACAACATAGAAGTCCTTCATCTTGATTCGGAAAGCGATAAACTCGGCAGCCTTCGTAAATCTGCCCGGAGATCGCACCGCAACAAACCGAAGGATTCCAGCCACTTACCGTCCGGCAGCAATCACACAACATCGAGTACCCTTTCATCGACGCAGCAACAGTTGTATGACAAGGATGGCAGCATTTACGACGCCTTACCTCCAGAATACCGTCACAATCCGCAGGCGACCGAGCCCATCCTCCACTATTTGCCCAAGTTGGTCGAGACGGCGGAACTCCTCTCCTTGCGGGACCTACTGCAAGCCGCCGAACAAGACGTGCGTCTGCACCGGGCGCGCGTCAAGGCGAGTTTGGAAAAAGATACGCGTCTCGTGCGGACCTACCAGCTCGCTACGGATCCCTCCTACCAAGCGCGACAAGCGCGCTTGAAACAGCGAGAGAAGGGATTACGCGACTTGCGCACCAATGCGGACGCGATTTGGCAAGCCCTCGACGAAACGGCTCAGACACAGGGGCTCACACAGGCCGAACGTACGGATCTCCAACTCCAACGCTGGCAGCGAGCGCTGGAATGGTTCGTTGCCTGCCAACCCGAGAACGTATCTTGGCAAGATTTGCTAGAAAAGCTACTCGCCGGTGTCTCGGAAGATCAGGATGTCTCGGTTATTCTGGGACAAGCCGCTGACATGTGTCGAGATCTTGTTCAGGAGTCACATCAGGCTGTCCTGGACGCCAAAGAACAGACGGGAGAGTTGGAAGCCTCCTATGTAGTCAAACTCGAAGCGCACCAGCTCTTCGCCCGGACCTGTCTGGAACAAGTTCAACAGATCCAAGAAAGCTTTCAAACGTCCGGTAAGGCGGCTTTGCAAATTGGTCACCAGCTCGAACACGCTGAATGGAAAAGGTCACAATGTGAAGCTGCATCGATTCTCATTCGACGCTGGTGGATTTTGGAGAATCTCGCCGAGCAAGAAGCATCCACCGGAATCCCAATTGCCGTAGAAGAAGAAGTTGGAGGTCAGGTCCGTAGCGCCACCTGTAAAATGGATCCACTCTTCACCGAACCTGAAAATTCTCTCGAAGCCTCCAAGGCCTTGAAGGCTCTGCGGGCGGTATTACGCACCCGCGGCAGTGGCACCGCCACGGGAAGCGCGATCGATACAGCTACGACTCGTTCAGGAGACAACCCCATACGCACCCGACGCTTCGATTTGACGTCTAGCTTGATCTCCCGTACCAGTGAGGCCTTGGAACAAAGGCTGCTGAATGGCTTTTCTAAAGTCTACACAGCGGGCGGAACGTACGATTTTTCGTCGAAACCACGACCCGGGGCTATTGACTGGCGAGAATTAAGAGGTCTCGCGCAAGCTTTGCTGCTGTTCGACTCCGGACGGTCCCTTCATAAGCGCTACGTGGACATGGTGGTCACGTACCGATTTCCAGAGCTATTCATTGTGCAATCCAGAGGCTTTCCAAAGAGAAATTCGGATAGTCGTAGTGATGCCTTCGATGTCGATTCAACGCGGACAGAATTGTCCAATTTGTTCCACCAAGTAAGGGACGTCTGTACGGCCGAATTTGAATTGATTGCGCACGTGTTTGGGTCGGAAAACGCACGAACAGATTTGCTTGAGGGAAGCGAAGAAATGCCGCTCGTTGTGGCGAGGGCCCTTTTACAACGGGTAGTGAGTGATCCCAAGAACGGTTTGCAAGCGCGCATAAACGAATTGCTAGCAAATATTGATCGTGTGGGAGACTTTGACGTTGGTGCCAAGAAATTGGATACTTTTGTGGTGGTGCACGAAAAAGCGGCGAATCTCTTTTCGTTGCTGCGCGATGCTGCAGATCACATGGTGCCGAAGAACAAGAATAATATCAAGAATAGGATTGCCGTCGCCGTTGGAGACGCTAGTACCGAGACCGCTGTTGATTCTCTGAAGGGTTTTTTGACGTCTCAGGAACTCGCTTTAACCAATACCCATCGTCAAGGCTACATCAATTTGGAGCTTCGCCTTTTACATCACGACTGCTGTAGTAGTCTTGATCAAGCAGGATGCACTTTGGTCAAGGCACCCGTTACGGAGCCGAACACTACCTTGGCGGAAAAGGGCATTTTGGAAGAATATCGTGCGCCTGTGCTGCCCTTGCACAAGGATTCCCTTCGTCAAAGTGGGTACACTGGTATTCTTTCCGGTCCCTTGAAACAATCGATTCTACGACAGCCCCTGATACATGCGGCAGACTCCTTAGCCCGAGCTCGTCTCATGTTCGGGACCACGAAACGTGGAGGCGAGACAACTGCTCGCGTCATTCTCGGGATCTATACACAAATGTGTTCATTCTATGGCGATTGCTTTCTCTATCCTATTATGGAATCGTTACGTGAAATGCTACCATCGAATCCTCCGGCACAAGCTCCGCAACTCCCTTTTGACGAAGAAGCCGATGCGCCTGATTTAGGAGTTTCGCGAGCCTTTTGGGTCGCTTTGGAGCGAGTGCATTCGGCCGCGAAATCATTCGATCGCGAGCTGTGGGCTGAGAACCGTCCGGACAGTCAACGCGTATGGGACATTCTGACCATGTGCGGGGACGAAGGTGCGTTGGCAATTGCGAAAAATATGCGAATGCACCTGTACGCGGAACTGGAACGTCGAGGTGAAATGGCAATTGTACGCGCTTTGGATACGTTGAGCACACACGTGCAGTGGTTGCTAGTGTCGGGCGGCGAGTCCATGATGGCAACGGGCGGAACACGAATATTTAACCAGCTTACCGGACAGTCGGGAGGGCCATACGCAATCCCGTCCGGATCTTCGCTCGACACACCCAATAGTCCTGCAGTCAAATCCTTGACGTATTGCTTGCGGGTGCAGTTTGTACACGTTCAAGCGGCTTTGTCAGCGTCCTCCTTAGCCAATTTCTGGACGGCTCTTTCGATGCGTGTATACGATATCCTGGTTGCCCGGTTGCTTCAGCATTATCAAGTTTCGACTGTTGGTGCCGTTATTTTGTCTCGTGATGTTGAAGCTCTCCGATCGGTGGCCATGCTGGCCGGGACGGATCACTCCCACTGGGATACGTTACGCGAATTATTGACCTTATACATGACTCCCCCAGACGCCATCAAGACGATGCTGGCCGGAGCTGATGGTGATGCTGCGAAAGGACTTTTTGCAAAAGCTGGACGCGACCGGTGTCTCGTTTTCTTGAGTCGCCGAAACGACTACCGCTTCAAGACGGCAGCAGGCCCGAAAAAGAGCAGCTGGGTCACCGACTTGCTCACAGAATTGAACGTGACGGATCCATCCGATGGCGTGATAAATATTGGATCGTTTGCTGCGGAGCGTAAGAAGTAGAAATCTTCACATTGTTGTTTGCTCGAGTCTTTATATAACGGAACAGTTTTTGACAGTGAAGTTGATCGAGATTACAACGCAGGCACTCACTTTCGACAGAATCATTGTTGACTGAGAGGGCAAAAGACAAAACCCACTTTTTTTCTGTGTCTATAAGTCCACAAAATATCCACCAATATTCGCACGCACCTCGACAGACCGCGAACCCTCTGGACTTCGCTGGCTTCGGAAAACCAAAACCAAAACCTCGACACCTTGTCCTCTCGCAACCCATGGCATAGAATATCTTCCATCTGCATCGTGGTTTCCTTTGGCTGGAAAGAGTGTCAACTCTTTCGTCGTCACAAGGCTGTCTGAAGATCTGCAGTCAGTGCCAGCATCGTCCGTTCGATTAACGGGATGCACTGGGAGACGAAGAAAAAGGTCGTCCACATCATTCCATAGTGACAGCATACCGATACCTTTTGAGCTGACATTCTACAGCATGCCTCCCACTTGCGCGCAAACGATCTATCCCGTGGCTGTGATTGCATCGGTTACAAAACAAATGAATGCGGCATTGACGACATTGAAGGACGAAATTCCATCCACCATGCAACTGCAGCCGTCGGTCAGACGCGCAGACTTGCTGGATTCGTTGGCAAGTAGCTTTTCTGCCGATCACGCGTTGCAGTGATATCCTCTAACGTACAAATCGCTTCAGGAAAAAGTTTGGATGGCTTTTTCTCTCACAATGTGCGTTTTTGTTACAGATGATCGAAGTTTCGTTCCGGCCCAAGATCGAGGAAGCCCCAATAGCAATATCCAGTGACACATCCTGGAAGGAGGTGACAGTGCAAGAAGGTGACGTCCTTCGAGGAGAAGAAATGATTCGACGGCATACCGGTGCCGTAGGGACCATTATCTTTGTCGTACGACGCCCTGGTACGCAAACTCCATTCCTGGTCGTGCGTTCGGTTGTCATCTTTCTCAATCTCACATTGTGTGTATTTTTATGTCTGGTGACGTAGGATGATACTTTTGCCGCGAGCAGGCGTTGACGCTCTCCGTGCTCGTGGCCTTGTATCCGGACTACTTTATTGGTTACGAAATTGTGGGCGTGATCAAAGAAGTTGGCGTCGATGATGCGGGACTCGTCGAGTTTCAGCACGAGTACTTTCGCTTTCCTCTGTACCGCGATCGGTCGTACGCCTTTTACCGTGCGCTGGGGGATCGCAAAGTCGGCTTGGCCATTCTCTGGAATCCCTTGTCGTTGGTGTCTCTGATGTGCGATGCTTACCAGCGCCTACGCGCGAAAGAAATCGGAGGCACTACCAAAGGGGAAGGACTCGTGCAGGGTGGCATACTCGTGTTTCGTGGAACGGAACCGCGCGCCATGTATCAAGAGCAAACGGGATCCGACGTGCCCGCAGTCGACATTGTTTCGGCACTGCAAGCCATCCGGAAGGAAGCGTAGGCACGGATCAGGACTAAAAAAGGTCGTTGAGTCGACCATTTCGAAAACCGCAGGCGAGAGTGAGAACGTGAGGTCGTACCGAGCAACGGAAGTATCACACAGCTTGCGTAATTTTTTCTCTCTCTCTCTTTAGAGAGCGATTTGGCTGACCGTAAATGTCGCGTGACGTGGACTGATTTGGGAAGAATGACAACGCTGACGCCGCGAGAAAGCATCTCCCGCGTTGGTGTTTGACCGCATTTCCAAGCAGACAGGCAAGGAGTACCGATCCATCCCTACTAGAGGTGTCATTAGCGTATAACCTATACTTCTAGTAGTAGGAGAGTAGAGCAGAAGAATGGTCACCCTAGACTAACGTCGACTAATGTTAGAAACGTAGGAAGCTTACAGTTCGATTCCCCACAGTACACAAACAGCCCACGACTTTTGCCAAATAAATGTTACATATCTCACCGACATTCGGACATGTCGGAGTACTATAGTTCGCGCCGGATTGGAACAGATTTCGTAGAAAGGTTTGTGCGGTGATGAGAGCCGTGTGTGATAGCCGTCGTTGTACCCGAACGTGTTGTTTGCGATGGCTGGCTGACGGTAACGGTGAGTGCACGGAACGAGGTATCGACTCGAGACGACTCCTACTTGCCATTGATCCGTACCTACAGCAATCGTCGTCGATCATGATGAGTTCTGCCGACAAGCAATCCGTCCTACGGGAAGAAAAAGGTTCCAAACGACGACTTTCGTGCTTTCTACAAAACCTCCAGCGGAAGAACACGAAACAAACCCAACGACGGCGTTCGTTGCCGCTCACCCGTGATATCTCTCGTCACGATGCCGATCCCAACCGCGATTCCAATCCAAACGGAGGAATACCACGATTGGAGACTTACGCTTCTACGGTACTTCAATCCAACGAGGCGGCGATGCCGGTCGTCGTCGGAGACGCTAGGACAACAACATCAACCGCAACCGCTAGTACTGTTACTCACGACGACAGTGGTACGCCAGAGCAGGAGCACCGCACCGCAACCACGCCTCCCGATGCGTGCACGGACTCCGCCAACGCTACTGATACGGTAGCCGAAGACGAATGGGCCTGTCCACAGTGTACACTACGGAATCGATTGCGAAGCAAACGCTGTCAAGCGTGTGCTTGTCGACGTCCGCCGTCGTCAGTGGACGCATCGTACCTCGCAATACCGTCGTCGTCGTCAGCTCCAGCCGTCACACACCGTCGGGACACTCGAAACAAATCTTCGCCTTCGTCAGGAACTACCGCCTCTTTGGTGGATGCGGGGTGCGACGCCACCGCGGCTCGGGAAAACAAAGGCACACCCCCTACCACCAGTGCACAGAACAAAAGGAAAAGTCCCGACTCGACGAAACTGTCGTCGCCGCCCAAGAAGCAAAAAGTTAGACAAGCCACTACCAATAAGACTACACCGCGATCTCCCACAACCATTCCTGTTAGACAGACTACCGCGGCGGAAGCCCCACGTTCATTGCTTACGTCGATAGAGGAATCAAAGTACCATTCCGGAACTGCTTTTCAGCAAAGACAGTCTCCACAAATAAATACGACCTACACGTCTCAGAACACCCATGTCTGGGACGCCGCTCGAAAGTTGACGAAACAACAAGGTGAGTTAATTCAACAGCAACACTTATCCATTGTCGATATGCAACAACGGATGGCTGTCTTAAGCGACCGACACGACGAACTGGTTCAACTCCTACACGAGTTGCGGGCCCAACAAGGTGCGCCACTGTTCAGCACGGATCCAGTGGGTTCCACAATTACCCCAGGCTTGGACGACTCTCGTACTATAGCACACTCTCGGCTAAAGAAACCGACCGACTTGGCGTTCGAGCCCTCAACGCAAACGCTGTCTCAATCGTTGTCCCAAGTTTCCCCCACTATCGAATCACCTATTCTTTCGGAAGGCTCTCAGACGATGGACCCAAACGAACTTTCCTTCTCCCAGCTCTACTCAAGAACAAAGGGAGTTCCTTTCCCTCCGCCATCCCCGGGTGCCTCATCAAGTACCGCACATCTCACTTCCCAAGACATGCTCGCTTCCCAGACCGTATGCGTGACAACAAATGCTAGTGCTTTTGCCTCTTTGGAGACCATTTCTTCGAAAGCAAATAGGTTGTCTCGCCTCCAGACCACAGAGGCTACAGCTGGCTCCGACTACGGTTCCTCCAATACGCACCAGGACAGTGCTCGTCGTGATTCGCAACTACAGAGGAAAGTCAACAACATACCTTTGGGAACGGCAACCAATCGCAAAATGCCAACGGCAACTCCCGGAAACCATTCCACGACTTGGATTTCCAACAGATCGGCGCGAACTTTTTTGAAAGATCTGGACGTGACCGATGAGGCGGCGTCAAGAGCTAAGTGTAGCGAACACCCAACTTGGGAAAAATCTCGCAACGACCAGAGAATGACACGACGTCGTACGTATGGTGGAGCCGATTCGCGCAAGGACGCTTTGTGGGACGACGAGGATGGTGTCGTAGGGTGTGAGCATAGCCAGAAACCCACTTTTGCCTACCAGGAAACTGTCCGCTGTAGGGCCCAGCGTCAAAACCTGCCATGCCACGACTGTACGGAATGCCGTCGCTTTTTGGAAATTTTGCGCGAACAAGGGCACGATCTTAGTCAGACCAACGAACCCCTTCAGTACAGTCGCCATCGGGCGTCGTTTACTCCACCCGAAACTCCAGCGGACTTTTGGGAGCTGGATTTCATTGACGAAAAGCGACAGCGGGAAAAGGAAGAGGCCGAGCAAGCGTCGGCATCAATGGAGCGGAATAAGGGGAAAATTTGAACGAGGAGCATAGCACACTCTTGGTTTTGTCTAAAAATATTGATAAATTACGAGCCATTTCATGTTTACTTGTCGTCGGTATTTGGCAGCCAATTGCCGAAGGTATCCTCAAAATCTGATTGTGCTTTATCGGCCGCATCGTCAAAGAATCCTCGATCTGAACCCCAGTCATACCCGGGTACAAATCTGTTGGTTGTTCGGGGCGTTCTGGTTGCGTCACGGACTTTACCGTCGCCCCAAGGTTCTGGAGAGACTTCGCTAAACAGATCCAACTTGGAATTCTGAAACTGGTAACGTTCCAACAGTTCTTCCACTTCTACGTGATTACTACCTTCAATACGCGCCACACGATTTCCTTGATAGAACAGATCAAAGGTAGGCCACACATTAATATTCGCTTGCGAGATCAATAAATCAGCGTTTTCGTACTCGGCAAAACATCTCATGAATATCGTAGAAGGATTCTTTCGAGCCATGCGCTCGTATTCTGCCTCGGTCGCTCGACAATCCTCGTACTTCGCCGATGTGATTTTTGCCACACAAACAATACCGTCGGGGCGTTCTGGCAACGGCATCGCAGCCAACTTAACGACTTCCTGCAGCTGGTCATACGAGCTACACAAAAAGGCCAAACAGTACACTTGTAAGGAAGCGTGAAGCAAGTAGGTAAACAGAAATGTACAGAGAATCACTTACTCGAACTCCTTGACCATAAAGGAGCCGGCGCTTTCGCCGTAATAATCCCCTCGAGCATCACCGACATATCTGCAAATAGACGGACGCGGACTTTGCCCGCGGCTATCACGAACATACGGCAGCACAAAGATTGTGAGAGGCATTCCACACAAAACTCTGATTTGGACGGCTCTTTTCCAGCGTTCTTACCGAACTGTGAAACCGCAATACGGGGTTACCAAAAATGAGAACAAAGTAGACAGGAAAAATAGCTTGCGATGGAAGTACATTGTGCTGAGACTTTGAAAATCAATCAACGCATCCTTGTATGTTTCTTCCCTTTCTAGGCTATTCACAATCCAACGTTGTCAGAGGTTTTGGTTTACTTTTTCGGGTACAGTGTGAAAAGCAATGTTTCAGTGTTTTCAATATATCTACATCTAAAGGGGCATACTTAACAAACAATTGTCATATCGATATCTGATACGAAATGAAATAAGGTGACTATTCATGACAGGCTTATTACATTTGGGTCACTGCGCTGTCGTAGTGTCTTCTACTAGGTTCCACGTTGTGAAGAGGAAAAGACACTTTCAGATTTTTGTGGTGTAAACGTTAAGAGGAAAACCGCTACATCATATACAGAGCATACACCAAGCATTGGCTTATTTTCCAATTGCTAATTTTACTTATAAGCCGTTTCGCGCTCAATCTAAGGTACTTAGAATTTTTCAGATTTGGCCGAAATAGCGGTTTTTTCGTGTCGCAGAGGCCAAATTAGCGGTTTTCCTCAAACGTAAATGTAAGATGCCTAACTGTGAACAAATCCAGTGGTAATGGATCTGGTGATGTGACATAGTAGTATGTCACAGCACCTATAATTTAATCTTGTGTTACGTATCATCATGTCCTGTATGGAATGTACGGAAAATATGGACCTATGTATCCACTACGGTGATTTTTACAGAACCGGAAGAGGAACAAGAATATGAGATCCCGTGGCTTTTTCAACAGTAAAACTGTCTCACAGTCTGGTTGATAATCACCAATTGGAAAAGAGCATCTTGTAGGGCACTAACAGGCCAACAATTGCTCTGGGCATAACATACTTTTATTAAATGGATGCCATGTTTGCAAAGGATCTTTGCTCTAAGGCCTTCACAAAATGATTAAGGAGAATATACATACCAGTTGTTGCTGCTAAGATATCCGATAAGGCTTTCTTTGCATTGACAGTAAAGGATTGCAATAATTTGTCGCAATTACCTATATTTGTCATTAAAAAAGTTGAATGGTTTTGGGTTTACTAGGTCGCGACCTTTTAAGTTTCATTCTCTTCTTCCTGTCCCGAGAAAGTAGCAAGAGACGTTCCGGGGTCTGGTGCAGTGTTTTGGTTTACGAAGAAAATCATTTCTCCTCAGAAAACTCATGACAGCATTAGTGGCTGTCTCTACGCAATTGCGAAGCTGCTCTTTGCCAGTAAGAGACAAAGGCACGGCGCTATAACTCCGTCACCAAGGGATTGAATGCCAGGGGCTACCCACTGTGGCTAGAAATATAGGCTCGTAGATTTATCTCACTGTCAAAAACTTTATAGTCTTGCTTGCTCTTTTTAAGGCTGGTTTGCGGTGTTTCTTTAAAAATTATTCAAAGTCATGTGTTTTCAGTGTTGTGTTCAGAAAAACCTTTTTTACAGCTACCTCGTTTGCTACTATATCTGCTACACATGATTCCGTCTGTAGTAGTTCGGCAAAAACGAAAGCTTCCTCATCTATTCACCGTCAGTCCAAAAATCAGCGGAGCCCAGCAATAAATGCGCTAACAGACCCAGCAGTAGTACATAGTTGCAGACCCAGTAGTAGTACATAGTTGATACATCTGTGACAGAGGATTGCTATCATGGCAAATCTTCGAAACATGTACCAATGTGACCCCACCAGAATATCGGTAGAACGCTGTCAACCATTCTTAAAAATAAATGCTTTTTCATTTTTTCTGAACTCTTAGCACTCCAGATGAAATTGAAAAAGCGGCGAAGGACATATAGCACTTGTGAATGTGGATTCAATGTACATGCAATACTTTCGAATAAGGATGCTAAAGTTAACGGATGGGAACAATGTGCAGGAAATTCATCTGTACACAGAAACCGAGAAAATTGGAAACAAGCAGTAAACAAATTGACCATAAGTGGATTTGCTTTCTTCACATAGTGACGACTTTGAGAGCCAAGTCCTAGCATAAGCTTACAACGATTTGATATTATGATGGGATTTCAGAGGCAGTACGAGAAACAGCAAATGACTCTCTATAGAGGTCCGCCACATGTCCCCATCCGGTTTTGGCGTTCGGACGCTTTCGACCTTCTCATTTCTTTTGCCCTCACTGAATTCGAATAAAAAAGGCACCCTGGCATTGCCTTAATTTCACTTTGAAAATTGAGTCCTGTAGAGAATCTGAAGCTAGCAAGGGAAATAGCTGATAAGTGTAAATAGTGTGAGCGAAAAATTCTAATACAAGATTTGTCATGGCGAAAATCGAATCCCGAAACCATATTGTGACTCTTGACAGTTAGGGAGTGGTCCCAACCAGCGCTTAGACAAAGCGATTGCACTTCAACACAAAAAACTCAACGCACTACCTCACAAAATTGGTGATCGCCTCACAAGATCGACTTTTCCGTGATACCGCGATACGATACGAGTCTTGTCTTTCCTAAACGTCGACACTATACCTCAAGCATCCTTCTGCCTTGACAGTAAAGGCACCTCTCACATTGTTGCAACCTTTCTATACAAGCTACTCCTTCATCAAGTTGCAGATTGATTAAAATTAACAGAATGATGCGAATTCTACTTTTTGCTATGATTCTTCTGGATGCAGCCAGCCTTGCTCAGCCTAATGACGAGGCGCAAATCCATAAAAGCGTATTTGAGAAGCGAGAGCTGATGAATAATTACATAGAACTGAGCATGAGTATGCCAGTCATTGGGAAGGGCAAGGGTAAAGGTAAAGGAAAGGGAATCGACTACAGCCTATCATCGAAATCCTCAAAGGCCAGCTGGTCCAAATCGTCCAAGTCAAAGGGAAAAGGAAGCAGCAAAAAGAGCGATAAAAGTGGAAAGGGTGGTGGCAAAGAAATTTCGCTCGTTCCCACAGTTCCGACCCCTACTACGGCTCCAATTGGTAAGTTGCGCTTGTCTTACATTAAAAAGGAAAAACCCAAATTGAAAGATCCTAACCGACTTAACATTCAGTGGCACCTCCTACTATCACTACAACCTCCCCGTTTGGTAGTACAATGAGTGAGTCACGTAAGTACAGCGAAGCAGAACCTATTTGCCCGAAATTTAATAAACTAGATTTTTCACTAACTGTACCTTCCCGTCCATCAGCAAATTCGACGCCTGCGCCCACGTTGACACCAGTATCTATTTCTCCATTCACGATTCTGTATACCATCGAACAATTCCGCCTCCCTCTCGCAAGCGAGTATGTTTCGGTCGCAAATCTCACAGCGAACTATTTGAATGAGTACTTTCGAGCAAATTTCCAAGAGACGAGTCTTGTAGACTTTGTGATTGCCGACACGATGATGACTGACAACAACTTTCAGTTTGGACAGCCTGTCGAGATTGATTACAGAACACAGCTTACGTTTGCGTCGGCTTCCTTTATTCCTTCTACAGAGGAATTCGACGAGTTGTTGGCCAGTGCGTTCCGCGACGACAACTTGGCAATCTACATTTCTCTTTTGAACAGTTTGCCAATCAGCAACATCTTCCAAACAACGTCGCTTGTTACTTTTGAAGGATCTACTTCCGCTACCGTACCCGCGACTAGTGCAGACTCCGCCGCAAGAGCAGCCGGAATCGCGGTAGCAGCCGGTGCTGGAGCCCTTATCTTTATCATCGCTGGTGTAGTTATGTATCGCCGAAAGGAAAGAGAGGAAGTTGGCAAGCGCCTCGATGAAGATGGGCAGATGACAGTTGCTGGTGACACGTGTGGAGGCTCGTCAATGGATTCCCAATCGGTGGTTAATCAAACACATGCAATGAACGACGCAGATGGCTCCTCGGTATCGGAATTGGGCGACTTTCAGGTCGCTCCATCAAATCATCCCATTCTCGAAGAAGGAGCTGAAGAGGAAACGGACGACGAGTGCGACTTTGAAGAAAGAGGCCAACTTTCGGAAGTCCAACTGTAAAGGCGAAACGGAGCAGGTTGTTCTGTTTGTTTTCGCCATCAGGTTAAATTTGTAAGAGTTCGTGTGACCCATATCCTTAGAGAATGAAATTGTGAATTGCGCAAAAGCCATTAGTTGTCCTTCACTCTTCCATTAATATTCACAAGCATTTCTGCGTTTAGCTTTATTGGAAAGAATACCCTTTCCACCTATGGGAAAACTGTCTTTTCCATTAAATTTTTAGTGCTTCAGAAGGAAAAGCAATTGATTTCGGATAGATTCTCATCCGACCGTCTAAACGAGGACTCCATAATTGCGAGGGAAATCAAATTTAGCAGACGGAGACACTTGCACCAGACGAAGCAGGCCATCAAGTGGGGATGATTGCTCACTGTCAGTCTGCTTCTTACAGTCAAAGATACCGCAGCTTGCGGAAGAAGAAAGCATTTTGGTCTTTTCGCTGTTGTTTCATAGCGCGACAAAACTCCAAACGTCATGTCGAATCATATTTTTGTCCCGATTGTGAATCACGACTTTGACTAAAAGACGTTCCAACGGCCCTTTTTAAGGGATATTTCGTATAGTAGGATAAAATATCAGGTGAATGGCGGTTATATTTGAAAACGAATCTTTGTCTCAACCGATGTTTTACCTCATCGTCACTCACAATCACAAAAACGGTGGGAAGACAGAAAACTGGAGTGTCCACAAGAGCATCCCTTGCCACGATGAACATTCAATGTTTTATTCTCTTATACTCTCTGTTCATTCTGTCGTCTGGGGTATTGGGGATTGGCGTAGAGAAGCTCGTCTCAAGAACAGATGACCGTGCCTTGAAGCGCTTCTTGCAGGGGAAAGGAAAGGGGCGAGGAAGCCGCTCAAGTAGCGGCGAGAAGAAACGCACCAGCTCCAAATCTACAAAAAGCAAAATGCAGAAAAGCTTGAGGTCAAAACAATCATCTTCGCCCACCTCTTCTGCCTACCCAACACCATCTCCTACCCCTCCACCAACGGTATTACCTACTCATGCATTTGTGGCGATAACAGCATCGACGAAAAGCAAAAAGGCGGGAAAAAGCCGAAGTGGCAAAAGCAGATCAAGCTCAAGTAAGGCAGGAAGCAGTGAGTCAAAGTCGAAGAAGTCCGACAATTCGAAGGAAAGCAAGAAATCAAGCGCCCCAACGCCATGGCAACCTCAAGAGACTTCAGAACCAATAGCCACACAAACACCGCAGTCCCTCCCCCTTCTGATGCCAACTACATCGCCCTCGTTTCTGGAACCAGCTACGGATGTGACTGGCACTCCTCAAGATGTAGCAACTGTTCCGACCGAGCTTCCCTCCAATGACATGGAAGGTGAGCCAACGCTACCGCCTCGGATCGAACCCACGGTTACTCCCATCGAAGAGCCGACCGTTGTTCCGCGTGTGGAGCCTACTGTATCTCCCGTTCCTGAGCCTTCATCATTGCCAGCTCTGGAGCCATCGCTTACTCCAGACGTTGAAGCAACAATAGCCCCCACAATTCTAAGCCCGACCGTTGCTCCGGGTGAAGAGCCTTCAACTGTTACATTCGACACAGCTGCCCCCACGTTGAGTGCAACAGAATCTAGCGTTCCCACGGCTACCGAAGTACCCACGAACAGTCCTACATCTGGGAGAAGTGCAAGTGATAGGCCAGTGGCTCCTGATTTGGACACAAATGCACCCACGCTTCTGTCCGGAGTAGAACCAACTGTAGCGACGATACCGAGCTTAACCATACCCCCTGCGGATTCATCCATTGAAATCACACGCTTTAGTGTGGAATACGATTTCTCGCAGGGTACATCACCATCTGAGCAAGACTTTAAAGAGGCTGAAGCTGTCACAACGGCGTACATTGAAGAGTATTTGAATTCATTTTTCGATTTCAAAGACGAAGTAACCGTGGATAGTATATCCATCAATCCAGTCACCACATTGAATAACCCAGTGCAAATTCAGTATGATGCAACCGTCGAGTTCCTCAAAAGCTCGAGTCTCATTCCTTCAGCCTTGGAATTGGACAATCTAATGATGGCTGCCTTTCAACTACCTGCTGTGCAAACTCTTCTACTTCTCCTTGGAAATTTACCCGAACAGAATCCCTTTTCGTCAACAGGAAAAGTCGCCTACTCGCGTTTGCCAAGAGTCGGTGAGGGCCAAATAGCATTGGCAACAGGGCAAGGTCTTTCTGTAGTCGGAATCGCTGCTCTCGTGACAACCGTTGCTCTTGTATGTGCTATTGGTGGCGCATGCACTGTTCAGAAGTGCAGCGAATCGGCACTTCTACAAAGGTATAAGCTAACTGCGTTGGACGACAGGATACATGGAGTTCACACAATGGAAGTGATTGATTCCACATCTGATTGCTCATCGTCAATCGGAGGGCCGTCCATAAATCCTCTCGGTGGTATAGAATGCGATGATGATATGACGATAGAGTTTGGTCCTAACGAAGAAACACGTGGTGGATATGACCCCCTCTTCCAGGCTCCCTTTAGGATTTCGCAAGGAGATCTGATACGATGATTTTTGGAACCCCTTCTTTCAGGTTCAAAAGTATAAAACCCTAAATTTACTAGAGAAAGAAGGAGATCATCACCGATGTATGTGACTGCTTGTTTCAGGTATTCTGTTTACTCTAGATCAAGGAGTACTTCCCTCGAAGTGCATATATTAATTGTAAGTGCTGAATCTCCTGGTGCCCACTTAAAGTTGGTGGTCATCGCACCTATACATATTGATCAAATATTGTCGCATGTTTCAGTATTGCTTTCCGTTTTACCTTTGGCATAGCGTCGGACATTTCAGGAATATCAGGATATCTACAATGGAGTGTATTTCCCAATTTCGAAATGCGTTGAGCGTTGGAATCACTTTTTTCCTCAACATCGCAACGTGCGACCTTGACCTGACATGCGTCCTTGACATGCGTGGTCTTTTTTATGGCTATAGATCAAAGCAAGTCGACAAACGCATTAACTTAGTGCGAGATTGAGAAAAGACATCATCGCGTATCGTCCGCTGTCAACATTGAACACCATCATTGAAGATGACAACACAACGACGATGGTCAATCTTGATTTTTGTTCTATGCGGGCTACAGCGTATTTCTCAAGCGCAGCCTTCTAAAGGTACCAGAAAGCTTCCACCACTGAGGCACAGTATATTCGAGACACGATCTTGGGGCTCCTCTGAAACGGGGAAGGGGGAAGGGAAGTCCAAGAGCAGTAAACGAAGCTCTCAGACATCCCATCCGAAAACACAAGGTACGCGCCCTAAAAATTGCGATTTGCCATGTTCCTTTTTAAATGGATTTCCAATTCACTTTCCCCCCTTGAATTGCAGCATCGTCAAAAACGGGAAAGGGAAAAGATGGCAGAAGCTCGAAAAAGTCGAAGAGTTCGAAGTCGAAGAAATCAAGCAAAACATCATTGAAAACGTCGACGCCAACTGCGGTTGTGCAACCTACAAATGCTCCGAATACAGATACTGCAGATCCAACTTCTCGACCATCCCCGCCAGCTATTTTTCCCACTGCGATCCCCTCTGTAAGCCGGCAAACAGTTTCTCCAACACAGGTCGCCGAGACTGAGACGCCCACTCTACTCCCCACGTTTGTACCCATGTCTTTAGAGGCAACTGACCAGCCAACTGTTGCTGAAACAACAGCACCGACCGCCGCTGGACCAATCGTTGTAACGGTTATCCCTACTATATCCCAAACTCGGCCGCCAGCTACAAATGAGGTCGAGCCAACACTAAGTCCGCACCTTGATACAAGCTCCCCTACTGCTCTCCTGGCACCAAACCGAGAGACATCAACACCTACAATACGTTCTACGACAACACAAACACCCACCGGCATAGGAGAGGAAACAGCGACACCGACCATAAATTTTAGTGCGACACAAGCACCAAGCACCACAACAGTCGACACACCATCACCGACGGTAGATTCTATTGCAACACAAGTACCAACCACCATGACAGTGGACTCCACTTTGCCAACCTCAGGACCATCTACCAGAGCGCCATCAGCAGCCACTGATACCGAAGCTTCGCCCTTCGTTATTACGTACCAAACAAGCGATAGTAGGGAACCAACACCGGAGGAGTTCGATCAAGCTCAAGCGGTCACCCTTCAATATCTTGAAGACTTTTTAGTGGGGGAATACGAGTTCAACTTGATCACAGCGCTCAACGACGTTTTGGGATTGGCTCTTTCAGAGTCAACAGATCCTTTGGCTGTAGCGTATGCAACCACACTACTGTTTTCGTCAGAATCAGGATTTATTCCATCTCAGGAAGATATAGATGTGCAGGTTTTTACCGCATTTCAAGAACAGGCTGTTTTTGATCTCGTAGCAGCACTTCAAGGCCTGCCTCCTGAAAATCCCTTCTCATCGACTACAAGCGTCCAGTTCACTTCTTTTGTGATCGAAGTAGTGCAAGCATCTGAGACATCCTCAGGAAGTACGGTGGCTTTCGGAGCTCTTATTGGGATGATCTTGTTCATTTTTGGTTTGCTCGCGTCTCGTGTTGTGTATCGGAAGCCATCGTACATCTCTGTTGACAACGACATCCCCCATAGGGTAATAATTCCTGGACAAAGCAACATCATGGCATTCATGGACTGTGAAAGTGAAGCATCTTCTCGCAGAACTTCAGCGAATTGAAGCAGAGACCACATAAATATGTGAATCTCTTAATTCGGCCCCAGCCATGTTCGACATGAGACCTACAGTTAGCAGTACGACTCAGTACTGTATGTTATTTCCTTTTTCATTCCGCTTTCCTTTTACAGTACGAAAACTACCAAGTTTGAGTTTTGCTGCAGATTTGCTATCAGGGTTTTACCGGTATCCCTACTCCATTATCTAGCGGTCCTTTCAGTCGCTCCAAAGTACATATGAGATCGTCAGCTGCGGCCGGCATCCCGTCCACCAAACGGCTCGGTTTCTATCGGCAAGAGCGGAAAAAAGAGAAAGACGGTATGCATCATTGTATCTGTCTCCAAACCCTTTTTTATTTTTAACATGCTAGGCAAGGAGGGCTCGGCGACTGTGGAAGTGTACCGTAACGAACAACTCATTTCTCAGGCTGCGCGTGTATGCAAATATAAACAATTTGGGGAACGAGACAACGATATGGGAAGAGTAAAAAATAGATCGAAACAATCGTATCCCTGTAGCAGGTGGTTTAAATCTACGAGGTTCCTGGTGTACTACGACGGGCAGAAAGATGTCCTGGCAAAACGATGTCGCCATTCCCCACCGCTTTCTCCAGAGCAGCCATGGCATTTCCCAGTGTCCTCAGTTCCATTGCTGCAGACGATTCGTTCTCTTTCGCCCAATTTATGATGAGCGAGATGACTAGCTCAGTGGAAGCTTCTCGGGCTCGGATTAACCGTCGAAGAGCGAGCTCATGAAGCTCTACTTTGAGCGATTTGCTTAACAAATGCGCTTCCTTTGTTTCCATCACAGCTGTGTGCGTCACTTCCTTGCCGAGAACATCCAGTTTTTCGCGCAGGTCTTTCGCAAGCTGTGGTAGCTGCTTCCGAGTAGCAACATTGATGGCCGAAGTGATGTCTGTCCGCTTCTCAAACATTGTTAACGTTTGCGTACGCTTTTGGCTGAAGTATTTTTCCAATTGAATGCCGACGCACTCCATGTAAACAAAGCTTTCTACGATTTCAACACGCTCATAGTAGTCATGAAGAAGATCGGATAGAATCATCAGTAGCCGGTCGGTCTGTGAGTCTTTCAACTTGGCATAGGCTAGAGCAAAATCGCCGACGCGGTCTCCCATCAGATCATGCTTCGGTCCAATCGACTCCGCCTGAAAACATGCTTTCCAATTCAGAGGATCACTGGTGTCTACACTCAATCTCGATAAGAGTGCAATCGACGGTGACGAGCTTTTGGCTACGTTTTCGATATCAACGAAGCTACCACTAAACAATTTTGAAATTTCCGTCAAAAATGCGTCACGGCTTTCACGAAGGCCTCCGTTGCCTTCCACAGCATTCCCTTGTACCGGTTTCGCTCCTGTCATTGATTCTTTCAAAAGCTCAACGGCTTCAACACATCTGTTTAAATTTTCACGTAGACCAATTGCATACTTTCGGATTAGTCGCAAATCTTTAGTAGTCTCTTCTACGCGAATGTTTGGGTCGTCAACACCGACAGCTTCAATGATGGCCAGGGCCAATTCGGCATTCCACTTCCCTAACCGTCCCCCAGCGATCCGCAACGCCTGTACCCGCCTTATGTCCTTCTTAACTTCCCGAGGATCATCCTCATCTTCAATCCGGCATCCGCCATCAATCAAAGAGTCGCCGTCGCGTTGTCGAGGAAACTTCCTCGAATTAACACCGATGTTCAGGAGCCGATGCAGCAAATTCAATTCATTTTTGTTGTCCTCCTTTTCCTGCATTTTATGACGCGATGTCATGTCCAAGACGGCGTCCTTACTGACGTTGTTGCACGTTGATCGCAGGGAAATGGCTGCCGAATTCAGCAGGGCGCACTGCGTGGCTTCTGTATTCCAATATCGCCATGCCATGCGGGCTGTTCTCAACGGCGTAGCCTGACAAAATGTCGTCAACGTGTATCGCAGCACACGTTCGTCGCCTTGCAGTTTGACTTGCTGCGCACGTCGTTGAAAGACTGTCTCCGTCGGATGATCCATTCGTGGCTTTGGTGAAGTAGGCGCAGTCGACGTGTGCAGTGATCGCATGGCCTGTCTCTTTACGTCGTCAACCTTCAAACGAACTTTTTCTTCCCATCTAATGGAGGACGCGCTCGGCTCTACTCGTTGCTCGGACTGTTGTTGTCCTTGTTCCAACGAAGTCAATTGCACAATAGCACTAGTGTAGGCATCCAGAGATGGATCGACTGCACTGAGATCCGCCAAATACGATGCCAACATGCCTTGGACCTGTTTCAAGGCTGGAACGGCGCGATCTGTTTTTTGTCGGGACAATGCTCGCAAGGCTTCGTCCACGGCATTCTTATCGATTCCACAGTAGGGCATGTTTTCCCGTTTAATTTTGAGTTCACCAAGTTTTGTCGTTTCTACATCCTTTTCGTAGGTAAAGAGGCGGGCGATGGCAACGGCAAGCCTCTTCCAGGCAGTCCCGAGTCTTTCCTCCTCGTCCAACAGTATTTGCAAGCGTTCTGTTGCGTGTAGAGCTATCTGTCGATAGTTTAAAATCAGGGTACGTTCGGCTTCGATACTTTCGGAATGAATGGCCATCGTTGAAGAGTATTTTGGTGACGCGACGGAGGATGCGTTATCGGCGAAGGAGTCCATGATATCCAGAGAAGGCGCGGATGATAAAGCGCGACTGGAGCAGTTCAAAACACTCAGGGGTAAGTTGGATGTTACCGACCTTGATGGCGATGAAAGCGTCGGGTCTGAGTGGTTGGGTTCCATCTCATTGACCCCACAGAAAGAGCCCAACGGGACCGCCGACCAAAAGCTTTGCAAAATGGATTCCGATTGGGGCTCGGCTGATCGTGAAGGTAAGGGTATGGCTGGACCATCAACGGTAGACAAGGATTGCAAGGGGCTGGCGGCGTGGTACAGAAACGTTTCCATACTTTCCGATTCCAAAATATTAATTTGCAAATTTTCTTCGTGGTCCGACAGTGGCACGGTGGAACCCGAATCGAAAGAAAGTCGCCATTCTCCATTTCCCCGGGTGCCGTTCAAAACGTCCGACAACCAGCTGCGGAGTGGTTCTGGTTCTACTGGCGTATGTGGGTCAACGACGGCTTGTCCCAGTTTCAGATTCAATAGCGGAATGAGCAGAGCGCCGTGATATTCGTTCCGTAAGGACGCTTCGAGCCAGGCAAAATCGGACAAGTCTCGCCAGGTAAAGGCCGTGGTGAAGGACTGGGCGGTCTGACATTCACTGGGTTCAGGCTCGGCTGACGATTGAACCAGATTCCGCCGTTGCACCAGCACTCGATATTTCCAAACCACTTCGTCCCATTCAGCCGGTGACACTTCAACGACCCACGGATTGGTGGAATGAAAGGGATACTTTCCAAATTCTCGACAGAGAAGGGCTTTGACCGGATCGAGGGATTGCTTGGTGGCAGACGAAGTGTACTGTTGGTCGGTTGTGCGAGGCGCAGAGCACGAGGCAACGTGGGAGGGGGATCGCGGCGTCGGGGAGGAGAGTTTGTGCAACGGCTGCTGGACGGAAGCATCGCCCCACGATGCGTGCGATTCACCAGTCAACGAAAAGGATGCGTCTAACGTATCCGCGGACGTTGTCGCTACGGCTTGACTGGAAGTGTCGTCCGTTTTCTCGTCGGCAAAAACGTCCGTGTGTGTGGACGTGACGTCCTCGAGAGCGGCGTCGTCTGCATCCCCGTGTGCAGGGGGATCAACCGCACGGGGGTTGTGCCACAGAAGCGCCGGAAAGGGTCTATTCTTTTTGGAGGAATCTTTGACATTCGGCGCCAGTACGTGTCGCTGAGGATGATGCTGTGCCGTGCTAATACTACCTTTTCGGTTGTGCGGTCGATTCGAATGAGTGTTACTGTTGGGGCTGTTGATCGTTGGCGTTGCGACAGAGCCAGTATTCTCGGCCCCTCTCGACGAGGCCAATGCAGGCAACCGCCGCACGTCTAACGTACGTTTTGCGGCTGGTTGCGATTGCGTCGTCCGAGTTGAGGAAATTTCCGCAGCCTTGTTGGCCTTGCCTCCAAACAAGCGTCGCAAACCACCAGCGCCGTTACGTTTCTTGTTGGCCCAGGAACTACTGGTACTATTGCTGCCATCGTCGTTGTGATTTTTGTCGCGGTGCTGGGGTATGTTACGGGACTGCGACGCCTCCGTCAGCGCCAACAGCGGCGTTTCGTCCCGCGGGGCACGGCGACTCGCCGCTTGGCTTTTCTTGACGGGCATGTAGGGGACTTAGGGAAACGGTCCAATGCGCGGCAGCTGTCGGTCAAATGTAGCGGATTGTCAAGATATTATTCGCTTCGGGAAGTCCCTTTTGCAATGGACAGTGGTGGATTGAAAGCGCCTGTAGTGTGCGTTCGGGTAGTGAAGGCTGACAGTGAAAGTGGTTAAAGGAATGACAGGGAGTAGTTAGTTGTCTGTGTGGACCGAGAACGATCGCAGCGCCGCGCACCGCTGCGTTCAAACTTCCGTAGCGAGCGGTCGATTTCGAAAAAAAAGGAATACCGGTAGGAATGGAAACGTGTTCTTTCCTTGCGGAGGGTCGTTCCCCTTGGCGAAGTGTTACCCGTTTGACGATAGACAGACGCGTATATACAGTAACGGGCGAGAGAGGGTTGCTCCAAGGTATTACTACGATATAACGGTGAGATATAAAAACTTATTAAACATGGCACGCCTGTCGACAACCGATTTGGAAGTATAGATGCTCCCGAATTTAGAATCTTGACAGTGCACAAAACGGAAAAATCTGAATTTGGTAGTGAGGAATACCATAGGCCTCTGTTGCAGCTCAGAACCAGATCTCGGGGTCTGCGCTCGTCGGACTCTGACAGTGAATCCGGTCCGTAAACCCATCCAGTATCGAAACACACGACGTACGATAGTCAATGGAACGAAAGGTACGGTACCGGTAGAGGTTGTTGATCCTGACAGGTATCCCACCCCTGCGGAGAGAGGGATTCGTGTGTTTCACGTGGCTCGTTACTCCGTGCATTCTCTTTTCGTTGTCCTCCATCACATTGCCACAGTCAAGGACAACAGCCTCGACCATTCTCCTTTAGGATAGTGTTGCTTCGACAAGTCGGAGGTTCACCACATCGGCCCGCCTTTACTTGGACACTCCTCACTGTCACACCCTGTACCCGTCACGTCCAAACAAACACACACACACACTATGAGCGGGGTACTGCGAACGCTACTCACAGTCACACGACGGACTGTTCCGACACGCGTTACTCGTCGATGCTGGTCCGCTAACTCGTCCCCTTCGTCGTCGCACCCTCCCTCGGTCACGTCCGACTACCGTTCCTTGCAATATCCGCTCGCGACGGAACCACCCACCATCCTGCGTACCAAGGCAACCGACGTGGCCACGACAACGACCCAGACGTCGTCCTCGTCGTTCGATCCCACCGGGACCGACCCCTTTGACGACGCGCACGCGTTCTCGTACGAACAAGTGGACGATATTCGTCGGGGACAAAAGCAAACCCTTTCGACGACCCTCTCGCCCAAAACGATACCCATTGCTCCCACCATACCCTCGCACGTTCCCCCCAACGTCCCCGCCGCCGAACTCGCCACACCCGAAACTCTCCTCACCACACTCGATAACGGCATACGGGTCGTGTCGCAGGAAACATACGGACAAGTCAGTACCGTCGGGGCCGTCGCACAAGTCGGTAGTCGCTTCGAACTGCCTTACGAAACCGGCACCTGCAATCTCCTCGAAGTCCTCGGATTCTCCTCCACCGCGCAGCTCTCCGGCCTCGAAATCACCAACTGCCTGCAAGACTGGGGCGGCACGCCTTTTGTTAATCTCAATCGGGAGCAGTCCCTGCATTGTATCGATTTACTCCGACCCAACGTGGAAAAAGCCGTCGCCTTGTTGGCGCAGGCGTTGCTGGAACCGCAATTTCGTGCCGAAGAAATTGAAGACGCCAAACGAGCACTCGAATTTCAAGCCCTCGATATGCCTCCGGAGCTCTTGCTCGGAGAGGGCCTGCAAGTAGCCGCGTACGGAGAATCGCAACAGTTGGGACAAGCCCACTTTCCGGCATCGACGGAATCGCTCAATAATTTGTCACCGGAAACGGTCGCCAACTTTTGGAGTCGTCAGTTACTCCACAATACTCCCGGAATCGTATTGGCCGGTGCCGGAGTCCGACACGACAAATTAGTGGAATACGCCGACCGATTTTTTGGTCACATGCCCGGACCAACATCCAGCGCCAGCACGACACCATCGCCTCAGGTTGCCATTACACGTTCGACCTACCGCGGTGGACAGGTCCGTATACACCGCCCGTACAACCCGCAACTTGAAGACAAAGATCTTGTACGCATTGCATTGGCTCTACACGTCGACGACGGTTGGCACGGGGACGACTTGGTTGGCGTCTGCGTCCTCCAAACCCTCCTCGGCGGTGGCAATTCCTTTTCCGCCGGTGGCCCCGGCAAGGGCATGTACAGTCGCCTCTACCGACAGGTACTGAATCGGTATAATTGGGCCGAATCGGCCGAAGCCTTTACGGTCTTTTACGAAGAAGCGGGACTCTGGGGAATCAGTGGTTCCACACATCCCGGTCGCGCGCGAGAAATGACCAAAGTCCTGGCCGAGCACGTACTGCGACTAGCCAGCACACCCGTGACGGACGAAGAATTGTCCCGCGCCCGGAAAATGCTCAAAAACAACGTCTTGACGCAACTCGAATCGCGGTTGGTTCTATTCGAAGATATGGGACGGCAGATACTGACGTACAACAGCCGGCAAGACATGCACCAAGTTTGCGCCAAGATTGATGCCGTGACGGCGGATGATCTGGTCCGGATTGCGCAAAATTCGTTGCGTCACCCACCGACGCTGGCCAGCGTAGGAAGCAACCTTGCCTACGTACCGCAACAATCCGAAGTGTCGGAGTGGTTTCCTTAAACCGTCTTTTGTCACATTCTGGCTTGCGCAGGAAAGTAGGCCTTTTTCAATTCAATTTACTATAGACACAAGACGATGATTTTTGTGTTCTTACAAACCGCTTTATTGTAAAGAAAGTCAACTGGGTTCAACCACCATCAGATGGAAGTACACGCTAGAGAAAGGAAGAGGTCGCCACCTCTACGAAACAGCTCTGGTGTGTGTGCTGGTACCTGTAGGAATTGCCGATACCTGACCCACTCCAGCATTTGCACAGAAACGTACGCCGCCAACGAACACAACCATACATGAGATCGGATGAACGTCTCTCTTTTATTGTTCAGAGATGCAAAAGCTAGCATTTACCCTCGCATGTATTTGCAATTAGTATAACTAGCTTAAAGGAGGCTGCAGGGCCCACAGTGGCAGCCCTAATTGCTTAGGTTGCCAATCGCTCGACTGTGTAGGGGAACTTATGTCGACTTTGACTCGTTTCCGTGGCGCGTCACTACCGCAATCGTGATTGTCTTCCACCTTTTCTGGGTCAGTTCGGTCTGGATGAAATGATGGTGCGGTCCATTGACGTATATTGATTTCTAATTCTGTTGCAATGTGCGTGGAAACGGCAAGTTGAAAACAATCCTGAATAACACTTTCCGTCCAAATTAAATCGGTGGATGGTGCCAATTGTAAGCCCGACGCTTTCGACGATGACACGGTTACGGGTCGACGAAACAGCACGCCTTCTTCGCTGTCATCCTCATCCGAAGAAGCGTGCGCATGGGCCTCATTCATTATTGCTACAGGAGCGGAAACTACAGAAATATGGGAAGCTCCATGAACCTGTTTCGATCTATCCAATGAGATGGTCACTGCCAAGCTATGGGTGGTGTGTCGCGTGGTTTGACGGTCAGTAACGTGTCCGTACTTCGGACTAAGAGCATACGTTAGAGGCGCACGTCTGACTGACGTGGAGAGAGAAACTATTTACAATCATGAGATTCAAGACAAACATTTAGGATAACAATATTGAACGTGAAGAAGCAAGATATGTTCAATGTGGGAATGAATCAGCAAGAAAGAAAGAATAAATTGGTGGAAGTTAATTGTGCAAAATCACTTTAGAGGACAGCAGCTAATGCTCACTAATTTTATTTTAGTCACTTGTAAAGAGAAGTTTACAAGGAATAGACCAACTGTTATTCTACGGGGAATAAACAGAGAGAGAGGTCAAGATTTCAACACGTTTGATCAAACAAACATTGATCTTGATATTCGTTGAGAATGAGTACTTTCGACGCAGAGTCAAAGTGGGAAGGTGAGTCCATAAGTGTTTTCCCATTCACCGGAAAGGACAAGAAAGTATGGCGAGCCTGGAGTTGTAAAACGTTGGCTGTTGGAAAACAGAAGAGATGGGAGAAGGCATTGACGCATGATCTGAATATTGAAGAAATTCAGAAGAAAGAAGAGAAACTGAGTAACGAAGAAAGGAAGGCGCTGTCAATGAACGACGCAGCATGCTGTGGGCATGCCAAGACAGGGCATTTAACATTGTTGACAAAGTGAAGGACAATGTGGCATTCAAAGCCTGGCAGATGTTGAAGAAGAAATACGAAGTGAAGGAGGTTGATGCACACATTCAGCTGCAGGAAAAGTTTCAGGAATGCAAGATGGAGTCGGATAAAGATGACCCAACAATTTTTATTGAAGAGCTTGCAGTTATCAATGGATACATGGGAGCCATGCAGGATAAGTATGAGAAGGATGATGTGGAAATGATATTGCATATCTTCTCAAAGTTGCCGGGTTTGTACTTGGAGTTCATAACAAGACAGAAAGCAAAAGGCATTCAGAATACATCAGGTTAGGACATTAAAGATGGTCTCAAGGAGTTTTGGAAAAGAACAATTAAGACATCAACAAAAACGTCAGTGACAGAAGAGAAAGCTCTATTGGGTTCAGACGGAAAGCCAAAAGGAAATAGAGGAGGTCAATTTACAGGTACATGCAATTATTGTGGAAAGCCAGGACATATGTCACAGGTCAAGTATCTCCTGGCTTCTGAAGACAGCACGAGGTGATCAAGACTTGTCTGGCTTCTAACAAAGAGATACGAACTAACGAATATGGTTTTCACACAATTGTTGTTAAGATTTATAAACTCTAAACTAAAGAGCTAATCTGTTCACTTTCCATTTGGCCCCACAATCTGCCAAGCGCCATTGTGGTCCGTTTCACTATTCTCCACGGTCTTATACACGGCACCGTGGGCACATTCATCATAGTTACCATGCTCCTTAGCACGGCAACGATCGAGTCCCGAAACAGTCACATCATGTTTCTGAATACTCATCTGGGATTGCGCCTGTCCAAAACCATCCGTGTCAGGATTTGTGACCAAACACACAAGATTAGTTTCGACAGGCTCGCCTTGGGTGCCACGACCCAAGTAGTGCGCGCCATCGCGCGAACCGGTACTCAAAACTGCCATTCCAGTTGACAACATAAGGCAATTGACACCTTCATAAGGAAGAAGAGACAGGGAGAGTACAGTGAAAACAGAAACAACAATGGAAACACCAATAGTAGAGGCAGAAACAAGTTTGATATTAAGTGTTTTCGATGTAAGAAGAAGGGACACAAGTCATACAAGTGTCCAGAAAAGCATCCAGTAACAAGTTTATTTGTTGGACAAGTTGACAATGTTACGGAGTACTACCAAAGCACAACCGAGGACGGATCGCTGTTATGACAGTGTGTGGTAAACAAAGGTGGGCGTTATGACGAACGACCTGCGATACACCTAAGCAAGCTTAGGGACTGTAAAACTCACTCGCTGACGACGCTCCCCACGGGTTAGACAGCGGATGCAAGGACCTATGCTATAATGCAATATTTGGATCAAAGAATTTCTAAAACAATGAGTGGAAAATTACATGCTACAAACTAGTCAATCTGTTGTTCAGTCCAGTGAACAATCCCACAAAGTGCCAGCGCATCATTGATCTTCCACAACTTCCATAATCTCAATAGACAATCTTTCTCCCACATGTATATATACCTCCAGAACTATGAGTCCCATGCACAACACCTATGGTGAGTAGCTGTTCTTCTTCAGTCCCACCATGTGTCTTGTGATAGCCCCTTTATTGCTTCAATCGTATTTTCGATGTTCCAATTATATCCCAGTCCATTTTGGTCGTGTAAACCGACAAGTGGAGACTAAGCACATGCGGCTCCGGAAACATAGCAATTGTACAAACGCTTTGATTATTGTGAGTCCACGTGGCCACGGAACAAGGCTTTGGTATCATTTCTGTGCGTGCCTCCTTAACTCCATGTGCATAGTTTTGACTCACACTTGAGACATCCGTGTTTAGTGAATAATTTCCACAAGACATGTCGCAAGGAGGTAAACCACAACAGGGTAACTCAAATACGGTATATTTGCGCAATAAGGCCGACACAAACTCCATATGGGACGCGTAACCGCTGCGTCCATCGGATTGGCTCACACTTACACTTTCCTTACCAAGTGGGAGCTGTCCGAGGGACATGCCGCAAGGTAGCGTACCGTAACAGACAATCCCAATGAGCAACTTGGATGGGAGTTCATAGGCATTGCAGCCAAGAACTCCTAAAGATCAAAAGCAAAGAGGAAAACAATTACAAGAGCAAAGTTGGAATTAAGGAAACAAAAGAGGAAGCAAAAATTTATGAAAAGGCAACAAATATTTTGGTGCGTCCAAATGTTACGACCAATGATGAAATCTCAATGATGGACAGTGGAGCATCAGGACATACTTTCAGAAATGTTGAAGGAATATATTACATCAAAAGTCCTATGATCAAGAACATTGTTGTTGGCAATGGTGTGACTTTCCAAGGACTACCTATGCAATCCAAGGTCATAAACTGACAATAAACTGAACTAGTTAACTGTGAGATGCTTTCATTTACATTAGACAAATATCCAAAAGGTGTCGTTTTTGCTTGCTCATCTGTTCTCTATGTAAAGACGGCCTTTGCTACTTTGCTTTGTTCTATCCTTAGTCATTGCATAAAGAGACCAGCAAAAGGAATGAGTCCAAGCGGGCCATTTATGGATTGACTCTCGGCTAGGCGGCTGCGTTGAGTTTGGTGGGCATCTGTCAAACATAATATTGTTTTTGGTGTCCGTTTGTATGTTCTGTCACTTGTGGCCATAATATTGCCAAGGTGTTCACCAAATTATGATGCAGGGTGCCATGGATTTTCAATTTTGCAAGTCATGCTGGTGCGGCACGCGACTGGGTACCCGTGGTCAGCGGGGATCAACAAGAGATGCTTGATGCTGAAATTTCGCTTTCTACTTGGGGTCGCCTATATGGACTGCCATTTCAGTGGCTTATTATGCTCATAACTTGTCATAACGAGAGCGATGAAGCATTCGACCGATGAGAAAACCAGCTACAATATTTACCTTTACTATACCAATCGCCTTTGGGAGTTTACATCAGGCGTAACAACGGATTGCTTTCACGTTGTGGAGACTTCAAAAATTTGCGACTAGGATACAACCCGGATGAGGATATTGCTTGTGAACATGGTGAATGCTATCAACTGGACATACTTTTGTTGTTTGATTTTTGTCACTGTAGTGGCTTTTGCCGGAAAGGTGTTAGTACTTTAGTTTCGTGCGGAAGCGAAGGAGAATGTCGGTATGCCTGGCTTTCGAAAGATCGCTTCGCTTGAACACTGTATAACGCTTGCAAGAAGCTTCAAACCAAGCGACTCTGACCTTTTCGGTGTACTGCAATGGTTGTACGAGGAATCGTATTCTCTGGTGATTTTCAACGTCCAGGATGCACAAATCAAGGGGGCGAGTTATTTCATACTCCAATTGCTGGCCTATTTGTGCATCCCGTTTAAGAATTTTTGACGTCTATCTACTTTCGGCCGCAGTTGCTGAACTTAGTGTTGTCACGTCCAGGAAAATGCTTTTGTGCAAGCGCTTTCCTCTGAAATGTTTCATACGCGCGTATCCTCTGGAAGCAGCAACCTAGTTGTCTCACGCAATCTATCCTGAAAACATATGGGAGAGGAACGGGATCTAAGAGATCTTCCAATCGAGAACATAGACAAGCATCTTGCCGCTTGCAACTCTTTTCTGGAGGCAGAAAAAGGTCTCACGTAGAAGGGTTTAATGCTTGTATTCAGTAAGATAACACCTTGACCGACAGAGTTGGGTACAGGCAATGAAATGTGGGGTTTTCGCGTCAATGGCGTGCAGTTAGCACGCCATTGATTGGTAGCACATACATGAAACGAAGCAATGTTTCCGCAATCAGCTACAAGGCGTCAATGGCGTGCAGTAATCACAAAGCTGATTGGTAGCGCATACATGAAACGAAGCAATATTTCCGTAATCACACTTGCTAACATGTCCCTACTATCCTGGCATAGAGCCCACAATCGGAGTCTCACACTTAATATAGACATTTGCTTATGTTTCATGCAAATAACTTGTCGATGTGGAAGACTGCATGGCATAACTGGTCTCTTGGGGTCAAAATAGAGTACCTATTCATTTGCGTCCCAACGCAGCCGCATAGGCAGGGTCCGCCAAGGCTTCATTGGCCAACTGTCGAAGTTCTGGGTCATTATAGAGTTCCCGGGGATCCTGGCTCGCTCGGCGGACTTTGTCGGCGAGGATCGGATCTTGTTGCATCATTTGTCGAGTGACACCCTCTGGTGTTTGCGACTCTGCCAATTTAGTTTGGGCTTTTTGCAGATATGACTTGGAAGCAGCGTTGTCCGGGTCGTAGCCCAACGATGACGTATAAGCGTCGACGGCTCCGGCGTAGTCCCTCAAAAAGAATCGGGACAGTCCTAGTCGAGCATGGGCTTTAGCATAGGTCGGGTCAAGCTTTAGGGCGTTAATTGAATCCTTCTGGGCGTCTTCATACCGCTCAAGGTAACAGAGAGCAGCAGCACGGTTCGAATAGTAAACGTGAGTTTGAGGACCATCCGGAGACAAATCAATTGCCTGGCTGTACGCATCCAGAGCCTCAACATAGTCACGGTTAGCCATCAGGCTGTTGCCCTTGGCTTTATATTTTTCCGCCTCTCTATCATTCGTCAGTTGCTGTCTATCTTGGGTCTCCTGGTGACGCAAAGAAACGTACGACTCCTGTCCCCGCTGTGATACGACGGAAAAACTCGCCGGCGCCTTGATCTCGGCTTCATCCGTTTCTGCCAGCCGTTTGGCGGCCTTCTCTAGATACGTACGGCTGGAAGCATTGTCAGGCTCGTATCGCAAGGCAACAGTGTATGCTTCCATGGCGGGGCGATAGTTGCCTAACAAGAATTGTGCCAAACCAAGTCGAGCGTGCGCCTTGCCATACTCTGGCTTCAACGCCAGGGCCCTTTCGGAATCGAGAATGGCTTCGTGAAACTGTCGCATACTAACAAGTGCCGCAGCTCGATTTGAAAAGTAGACGTGGGAGAGAGGTCCCCGCGGAGAAAGCTTCAAAGCTGATGTGTAGCATTCCAGTGCGGCCTGAAAGTCTTTGTGTTGCATGAAACTATTGCCTCTCGTTTTGAGTCTCTCCGCTTCTTCCAAGTCAACCGGGTTGCATCGTGCGTGCGGTGTTTTTGATGGTCCATTTGAGCTACTAGTATCAGCTTCATCGTGATGATACAGTATCCGTTGCGCTAAACGTGTACGTTTCAAAAAAGCTGAAGCCGACTCATCCGTGCTAACCACAACCGATGTCAGTTCTGTTGGTTCCTCTTCATCTGCGTTCATGATGGCTTCTTGAATAGAAACTATTCGACTCTGGCGCCATTGCTCCGCGGCTGCAATGGCGAGGAAATCTCCAGATGTTGTCTTGTCGTCGGACGTGTGGGCAAGTTTATTACGAAATTTGGTCACTACCTTGCGATGTCGCTCCCCGTAGACGGCTTGCTTTCGAGCTATACGAGCTGCGTGCTCGGCAGAGCTTTCATTATGAGACGGCGTGTCGTTATCGGGATCATCGAAAAAGCCTTTTTGCTGGACGGCGTCAGCAAACTGTTCAAAAAGAGGCGATTGGATCATCCCTCGTTCGGCGGTTTGTCGAGTCCGGGCGCCAAGACCAACACTTCCGGCCGCTACGAGTTCTCCCAGTGAATAGGGCCCATCGCACTCCATACCGTTTGCCAAGCCAGCAACTGGATAAAAGCGCAGAGCATTGCTAACGTGATTGTCGTCGTATTCATAGCGGAGCGATACATCCTCAGGGTTGGCAAAGGTCCCTGCCGGTGTCGCGTTGTGTCGATCTTCTGCGACGAGGATTTCTTCTTCCATGTCTTGGACTGAGGGGAAGGATCCGGCTTCCCGAGGCTCTGAATTCATCGCGTCTGCAACAATGTTATTATCTCGGAAACAGTCATTACCATAATGCGTCAATCTATCTGCCGTAAAAGCGCGATTCAATGCCCAACAAGCCATGGTTACATAGTCGGCCTGAATGTTTTCTTGGCGAGACAACAAGTGTGGAGGATACGTCCGTCTGAGATCTCGCAAATGATCCAGGCAAAGCAAAAGTAGTTCCGATTCGGTGGGTAGACTTCTCTGGATTTTTTGGTACAGCAGGTTCTCTTCGCCATCCTGCATCGTGCCGGTAGACGACGCCTTGCAGGACCTTGCTCTGACACTAGGGCCTCTGTTGGAGCGATGCTTGGCAGTGCTGCTGACGTCGGGATCGAGAAGCCTGCCTTCGTTCTCGCTAGTATGACGATGTTCAACGCTGCGTTGCTGCCTTGGACGACTGGAACTATTGCACTGCTGACTGCCCGATTCGTTTGTTACACTTAGTACGGCCATTGTGACGGAATTCGCTGATGTCCGCCGTTGATTGGAAGGGATTCCGACGAACGAAAAAAAGTGTAATTGGACGGCTTGCTTTCCCACGCTCCATAGAGAACGTTGTCATGGACTGTTTTGTCGTATTGGATGATTTCCGATACTCGTCTGTGACATGAATGCATATTCAATGCTATAATTAATTTTCGAAATTATCTTCGCTAACCCTTATGTAATCGAATCGATTCGCTAATTATCTCAATCCAGCGACGTTAATTATTCGCCTAAGGCGATCGAGAAATATTGACAAGCGCAAGGACAAAAGAAATTTACAGAATCGAAGGGTTGGCTAACATTGATATTGGTCCTCGAAGATGCGTGAGCTACTGCCACCATCCAACAATACTCCTTGACAGCTTGTAACATTGAATAATGTTTTCGGAATAGCAGCGTCGAGATCATGATGCTATCATTTATTGCGAGGAAGAATAGAAAAGTACTTTTGGTTGGAACTCCGGGGAGAGAACGCTAGTCGAAATTGTATATCGTTCGCTCGGCTCGAATGTTGCTACCTTGTCTCAGCCGCATTGGGTCGTATACTCGTACTCTAGTTTTTGCTGACTGTACGCATTTCAATTCATCTTTACGTTGCTTTTGAACATTCTCGACGTTGCGCCGTAGCGCTTGAAAGGGGCGGGGGTGTTTGCTAACAGCGAGTGTCAGATTCCTCTAGAACAGCCCGAATTCTTTCTGGTAGGCTTCGATCTGCCAAACAATTGTTTCTAAATATGGAGATGATATACCTAGCTCCTTTCCTCGATCGAGTGGCTTTCGGAACAAATAATAAACCTCCATTGGCTTTCGTTGCAAAAGATCAATCATTGTAGAGGGACGATACTCACCCATTGTATCCGACAAGGACATCAAAAACAATTTGTCTTCCTCGTCCAAGGGGTCATATCCTTCGGGACCATACTCTCGTTCTAAATCTGCATTGCCAATTGCTACAGTCTCACTCATAATGTGTTCCGATAGCGATCGGAGTCCCATATCCGTGACGATCTTGTCTACCGTGATTCCGCCCATTGCGACACTTATTCCATTGAATGGAAGATTCCAAATGTTTTTTCTCCATCGTCCACGCAAAAGAGAATCCTCAAACGACACTCTCACTTTGGTCGGTGCCCAAAGTCTTAAAAAAGCGCTTTTGTCTTCCTCTTCACAGCGCCGATTTTCGTTTCTATGACTCGCCACACCCGCAGCCAACGGTCCGTAGAAGGAATGATCCACAACAGCCGGTGCCAGTCGATTGCAACAAATAAACGCCATGCCCCCATACAAGGCACGGCAACATTCCAGCGGTCCATTGCTCCTTTCTTCCATTTTCTCTTTGAGCATAGCAATCAGATCGTCCTCTATCATTCCATTCATTATGGCTATGATGCGAACGCCTGGGTGTAAAAGCGGTTCGAGTAAGTGAGGAACAGCGTCGAGCGCCGTCGACTTCAAGGAAACCACAATCCAATCAACCGGCTTCTTCATTTCGTTTGTACTTGCGTAAGCTTGGATCTTTTCAGGGGCAATATACATATCTCCGTCTATTGATGTCACCTTCAGACCTTTTCGTCGGAAAGATTGGAGATTGGATCCTCTCACGTGGAATTGAACGTCATGCCCTGCTTCACACAAGCGTGCACCATAATAAGAACCCACAGCGCCTGCGCCAATCACCGCTACGCGCTGATTTTCAGCGAAACATTCCAAATTCTCCTTTGTGCGAGGCAGAGTGGTTACAATTGTTCGGACGAGCAGTCTGGATGGGCATCGACCGGAAAACCATTGTCGACTGCATCGTGGCTGCATTTTCGCAAAACAATGGCTAGATGGTCCCGCGCCGAAAGCGCAGCCTGAAATCTGTTCTGTCAGACAGAATGATCCGAGACTAATCGTGCGCACTGTGGATATATTCGCCATGGTGCCGTTCGTATCGTTTTGTTGGAAAAACAAACTAGACATGAATATGGTCCTGGAACCCTCCTTTATAGAGACTACTGCACAAATATCCAAATAAGGAATTTTGCCGGCTACATAGACAGGCGGATGTTCTTCAAATGACCCCGAAGGACGAACTGTATGCTACTAGAGAGGGACTTACATTACATTAGTTTATGCTTTGTTGGATGGATTGCGCCTTGCAAGAGCGCAATCACGAATATAGTTAGATTTCGTTTCTATGAGGTCGGAATTGGAAAGCACATCCGTTGACTGTGAAATGGGACACATGTCGTCCCAAGACATTGTCGCACTCACTGTCAACATGAGAGTATCGGTACAGAGGCAAAAGGAGAATCTATAGCGCGAGACTCATTTGTTCTTAAGCCGCGGTTGTAGATGCGATGATTGAAAATCGGCAACCGCGTCTTCCACTCGTAGCACCCGTCGAAAAAATTCGTAAAACAAAAAGAAAAAAGCGTTCGCGGGTACCTTATGCATGAGTCGTGGCACACTACCGCGTAAGAATGCCGCCGCGCCACCTTCCCGCCAAATGGACGACACGCACTGTGCGACAGAGCCACCATAAAGCTCACTCCTTGTTTGTAACCGTGTTTTGACACTGTAGAAATAAACGAGAACGCAAGGTTTGTAAGAAAACAATGCAGGAGAAAAACATGCACACGGAAATGGTCACTATTGAATGCAACTCACACGTCCATTGGGTTTGTTACCCAGCTTCCGATCCCACCTGCGACACCCCCAAGCGCAAAATCCCAAGCCTTTTGTTGGCTAGTACTCTGCTGCAACGATCTGGAAAGTGTGGACTGAAGGGATTCGTACAGAAGGAGCGTCACCACCGCATACGGAACGTCCCGAATCATTTGCACGGCAACACCGCCTTTGGGAAAAATCATCCCGAGCCAATTCTCGGAGGCAGCAATTGCCTTGAAGGCTTGCCACGTTGTGTCGTACGCCTGCGTTTGTAGTTGTTGTTTGACGACTTCGTAGGGTACGCGGGAAAAGCTCGCCACTGAATTGCCTATCGCTGCCGACATGGCAATGGAAAGTGTCTTGTGTGATTGCCCAAAGTCAGTTTGCAGCAATACCCGTTTGCAGTAACTGTAGACTCCAAAATACAAGGCCACACCCGGCATGGCTCCGAAGACTGTGACGCCCAGCCCGGCGTAGAAATTGACGAATCCACCGGGTCGTTGCAGAATTTCACGGCAGGCATCCAGGAGAGTAAGTGAGCTTCCAGAGGATACTTGGTGATACTGTTGAATGGTTTTGATGGCGTCGATTGGTTGGAGACAGGTTTTGACGCAACCGGCGGCTGCGGCACTGGCCAGACCGTTCTTGAGGCCGTCCAACCAGGCCGCTGACGACTTGGTGTCTTCAATATCTGCAATCAATCGGGCGCGGCGGTTGGGTAGCGATGCAGCAACGAGTGGGGGTCTCCGTAGAGCGGAGGTCCGATGCAGCCAACAGCAACCCAGCAGTAACAGAGCGAGAAACATCCAAGGAGAGCTGGCGATTGCAGCGATGGATCGAGTATTTCTTCTTACTGAACTACGCGCATGTTTGCGAACGTACGCCATCTTGTTAATTCTTTGAAAGCCGATAGCCTTCCGGGCGTGTTGCAATGCTTCCACCACCGATGACAATGGACGCCCATCATTTCCGTTCGACACATCACCATCGTCCATTACAATCTACCGGTTGTCCTCTCTATCGTGAGAAGCACAGACGCAAATGTGATCACCGGGTTACGCTTTGTGAAAAGTACGTACACCAACTTCTGCACTCTCAACCCTGCCACTTGAAGCTATCGAAGTATCCTTTACAATAGCGAGATTACCGCTAACTCTTAATTGAAATGTAAAACAGGAAGTCTTGATCGAATACGACAAGACATATCACACATTCTCCTTTCCGATCACCCTTGAGGAATTCGCCCTACCTACCGTTGCCATCCTAACCAGCACCATGAGATTGCAGCGACTACCGGTGGCCCCTGTAGCGGTAGGAGTTGCTTGTCTATTGGCGCGGTACTCATCGGCGTGGATACCAGTCAGCTCGTCGTTGTCGGGGACGTCGACTAGACCTCCTCCTTTCCGCGTATCGGCCTGCTCCATGACAAGGACTCTGCGCCCAAATCTGTCACCAGAAACGTCTACCAGAATCCGAATATGCACAGAGCCCTACAATGAATCGAATTCGCGGAGGCATGCCCTTGTTTCACGAAGGGACACGTTACAAACTTGGCTCATGGTTCCGTTACTCACAGCGGCCATCGTAGCGCTTGATCCGGATCGATCACTGGCCGCGCCCCCTTCCACAAAGGATGCCACGATCACGGACAAGATTTTCATCACCGTGAAAGGCTTACCAAAACGTGAAGAGGAGCCCGAGTTCGAACCCAAGCGTATCGTCATTGGATTGTTTGGTACAGAAGCACCGGAATCCGTTGACAAACTCAAACGCCTCGTGGCGTCGTCTTCTTCCGGGCAGCTGTCCAACGGTCTCGCCATACCCTGCCGACCGAAGGCCACGCGGACTCTGCAGAAAGAGCAGCTCGAAGCTAACAAAGTCTACAATTCCTGTGTCGAAGGTGAGGACCAGGGTGTCACGCTCCAGTATTCCTCGATTTGGAGAGTCTTTCCGAACGAGCGGATTGATATGGGTGCGGTTACAGGCAAGTTTGTTGCTCGCGAATATCCAAACTGGCAGGAAACAGTAGAATCAGAATTGGGGCACGATCAACCCGGCGTGGTTTCCGTACGTCGGGGGAACGACAGCGGTTTTGGCTTTACCATTTATCCCGGTGGCGCCAAAGATCCCGTCCGTGATCTTGCTGCCCTCAACGCCGATCACATCGTGGTAGGTCGTGTGATCGAAGGTATGGATATTGTTGCACAGTTGAATAGCGTGCCCGTCATTTCCTCTTCCAAACTCAACTACATGAGTCTGACCGGTGGCCAAACGACCAAGAATGCACCGACACGATCTTGTCGGTACGGTGGCGACATGTACTGCAACGAAAATAAACCACTCATCAAATTGAGCATCACCGAAACGGGAATTCTGTAGTTGACGACGAAATCGACGCAGGTGCTACTTGTAAACAAATCACGATCAGCTAGCAAGCCAAAACGCGTTTTTAATTTACCCGCCGCGTAAGATATATATAGTGTTTCATAGCACACTCACGGCTTACATGGCTGTCGTGGCTGCTTTGGCAGCTGCCTCGATCGCCCGCCGTGCCGCTTTCTTGTCGATTGGAACAGGACGCAACAGTGCACTCTTGACCCACGCCAGGATGCATAAGATAATGATAACGTTCCGGTACTTGGCCAACAATTGTAAAGACTTTCGTACCAGCTGCACGACGTACGCTATCCGTTTCGTGCTCTTTACCGTTCTCCGTATGAGTTTGGGCGTCACACCTTGACAAAACGCAGCAATTTTGGTCGCTTGTGTCGATTGTAAGGGGACACCAGCCATGACGGCAAACTGTTGTAGTTGCGGACCCGAGGTGTTCTGCAAAAATCGACAAATTGTTTCTTGGGTGTTTTCGTCCTCCAGCCGCTTGGAGAGCGACGACAGTACAGATTTTGCCAGTCCACCACCATCCGTTGGTCCGGCCGTCCCCAACCCACTCAATAGGGAAGCCGGAAACATGCCATCACCCAGTGGATCTGAGCTGCCCCTTGACGGACTCGAAGGCTTGCTCAGCAGTGACTCTAGCAGTGAGCTTGAAGTAGATAAATCCCCCATAGCACTTCCCGTGAAAATATCTGGCGATGCTGGTGATCTTCCGACTATCGGAGACGATTCTCTCATGAGTCTCCCATATAGTGCGACGGCCTTACGGTCGCCCAAGAAGGCAGCCGACCGAGCGTCTTGCAAAGCTAGCGTACTATCGCCTAGACCCAACTCCGCTTTAGCCCTACGGTGGAATGCACGAGCCCGCAGCGCCGGTGCCATGACAGAAGCATCCCCAGAACAATCGTCTAGAACATGCGTACACGCTAATTTGGCGGCTTCGTACTCTTCGGCTTTCAGGTGACACAATGCCTGATGCAAACGACAGGTAGCGAATTCTTCCATTAGGTCGTCAAACTCTTGCAAGGTGGGGTGGATTAAATTACCGGCAACTCGAAAACAGTTGGCGGCGTTTTCATAGTGACCCTCATCATGAAAGTGCTTACCCTGCTGACGATAGACGGTAGCCTCGTTGAGGACATTTTCTAAGTATGTTGCAGTTTCTCCTCCTTCATCTTCGTCTTCATTTCTTTCCGAGCTCTCCGTATCGGATTCCGAGACTTGCAAGGAATCCCGCATTGCGGATTCCTGCGCTAGTGTAGACAAGTGCTCGTTCGTTGGAATTGCGGTGTTTTTCTTCGCCGCATCATCCATATTTCCCTCCAAGCCCTGAGAATCTACATTGTCATCATTTGCGTTGTTTTGTCCATCTACAGCAACTGCGGATTCCTGAACGGTTCGAGGATTCCTAGCCGTCGTATTAGAATTGGCTTTGAGTGTCGTATCCAGAGCTTCATCGTATATATTTTCATTACCTTCCGGTTTACCAGCAGTATCTTTCTCGATTATCCCGGGATCTGCCTTGTTGTTCTCCAAACTAGCCGCTAGATTGCGACCTTCTTCATGCTCTTGCTTTTCCTGGGACCCCCCTCGCAAGCCGACCCCCGATAATTTTACACTTTCGCGGAAAGAACCCAAGACGCTGGGATTCCTTCGCAGTATTAAGAAAGGAAATAGAAGGGAGTCCCGTCTTCTCGTTTGTGAGATAGAAGAGACGCTCGTCGTGACTTTGGATCGTTTGGCATGGACGCTACTGGTACTTGATACCACCACCAGCAGTAGGATGACGGGACAAACTGTCACGAATATTTTTCTGCGTTTCATTTCTCGCTGCTGCTTTTCTACCAATCAGACCCTGCAATGTTTCGACGAGCCTAGCACCTTTCTACGACGTGCGAATACGGCTTGCGAGAGCAACAGCGATCATTCACAGTTTGGAAACTGCGGAGGCTCAGGTATTGCAATCGGTGAACTGTAAAGTAAGCATTTTCCAGAGTGGGGTATATTTTGAAACACTCCTCCATCTGGCACTGGCAGTGAAACTGTTGCATCTCACAGTGAGATCCCGACTACGACGCGGAAAACTCCAGATTCCAGAACGGATTTCTCTGTCATTTGGGAAAGCTGTCACTGTCAGTCCGCGGTATCGAAAAGCATCTCTTTCGAGACGGGGCGATTAGCTACCTACTATGAACTACCTACCTAGCTCGACGTGCTTCCCGTCTCCCTTTAACACAACTGAGATGTAGACAAAGAAGGAATCGAGATCTAGAACACTGTGATTAAAAGTTGCTTCGTGGATTATGAGAAAGCGCATTAATAGTAGAAGCTACTCTAATAGAATCGCCTTTGCAGGACAAGATGTCGATTGTGTCTGACGATGTATATAGCGATAGCAGGATGCTCTGAATCCTAAGCAAGACCTTATAAGTGCAAAGTACGTTCAAAGCTACCTCGACACTTTGGTAAAAGATGTTCCCAAAAAAGGCAGAACAGGTCGCTGTTGAATTTACAGTACTCACAGTCAGCAATATTTTTCGGGTAGACTTATCTCACGTCTAAGCCACTCGCCCCTTGCAGAAACTGAAAAGTTACCAAGATCACGGGTAAACATCAGATTCTCATCCCCATTTTGCCTTGGAGAAAGCACTAGGAAGTATATCAATAGTCTCACTCTGTTCGATTGAATTTCGCCTCATCAAGCATCCTGCTTCAATGAGTCTCCGATCGAAGATCTCAACGGCTCGCGCGAATAGTTCTGTGTCGAGATCGTGGTAGTTGATGGTGCGGTTGAGTGGTTCTCGGAAAGTCGGACGGTTGTTGCGCATTTCGAACGGCTGCGAACTCCCACCATACCATTGATGGAAAAGACACATGCTCTCAGCCCAGCGATCCGTTACGCCGAAAAAAAAGTTGGGTCGTTTGATCCTTCGTATCGCCTTGTTCAAATTTAGCTCGATAATGTTCACATCTTTGAAGCATCTATGTCCCAAAACCATTTTAATTTGACAATTCGGAATCTGATTGGGTGCGCCGACGAAACGGTTCAGTAATAGCAAAAGGTCAAGCATCAATCCAATGGCAATCCGCGTATGACAGGGACGTACCTGAGGTTCATTGACGTATACGTCAAACGAAACGTTCTGATTCTTCAACTGGCTACCGTGGCGATTGAACGCATAAGCACTCTGAAGCCTTTCCAACGGATCCCGGAACATAGTAAAGGTCGTAAAAGGGCGTCGGCTCATTCTGTATGGTCTGTGGCATCCCGGACATGGCATGTTGAGGATAGTTGCCTCACACCACTCGGAAGGTGGAAACCTGGCAACCAGACGGGTGTCCACGAGTTTGCCGTGCAGTACCTCAGGGTGCTCGGAAAGGATACGGGGACACAAGTTCAGATATAAAGTATTGAAAAAGGAAGTTCCCGTCTTTTGAATGTGCAACCAGAACACATCCAACTTGTTATCGTAGGATATTCCGTGTGCCTTGTAGACTTGCTTTTGCAGAAGGGACTGCGTGTGGTTAAGTTGTATTTCAAGCCGCTGCATCCGACTCTCCAAAGCCCATTCTCTGTCCGTTAGCAGCCGATCGGGCGAAGTGAAGAGAAATTGATGTAGTGACACATTGGATAACACCGCGATGCATCCAATGAGACCGCAGAAGAGCTTCAGAGAGTATTTGCCTTGCGCTTGAATTTGTCTCGGACCATGACTTTTCATTGACAGTGACTATTCGTCGAATTTAGCAGCTGAAAATGTCGCTCTACTCAAGCAGTATCAGAAAACGTGTCGGGGTGTATATTTGTGAGCACACCATTGTTGCTCGTTTCTACTAGAGGAGATGAGGAACCAAAAACGGACGATAATTTCCTCCCCAACGGCCGAACGACGTCGAAAATGCAAGTTGCACGGCGCACCTTTCAATCGTGTGGGTCGATATGTAAAAGCGCTGCTTGACGGTTAGTGCCGACATAATTTTCACATGCCTGGTCCGGTTCATCCCGGAATCTCGCTGTTAGGGGGCTACCGAACGGAAAGCGTAGCAACTGTCAAGGTGAGATCAGGCGGCTGGATACATTTTTGCAATTCTGCGGCGGATGTTCCTCTTTATCCCGCGTGTAGTGTATTTTCGGTGTCTGTTGAACGGTGAAATCGCGCCCAATTCGCATTTCTCTACTAGCAAAATCACATTTTCTTGTTAATTGCGAAAACGACAAGAAAAAGGTGCATCACTTGCCTCGATTTGCGACAGTATATCCGGGTTTTGCAAAGTATGTCCATCGGTTGGAGGTTCGTTGACTTTGTGATGTGACTGTGCCTGTGCATACGGACTGTCAGTGTACGGACACGAAACCCCGCCCTGCTCATTGACAGTGAGCATGCATTCATCAAACTGTCGACCGTCGCTTTACAGTAACTATCAAGACGGAAAGCAGAGGCCAACATCCTCTCCCTTCTATGCCTCTACATACTTACTTCAACGTTCGTGGACAAGGCAAGCATGAGAAAGCTAAAGAGGCGCAATGCTCCGTCCAATGATGAAGATGATCGATTGCCCTTGTACGATTCGTCCACTGCCACAAGCTCCAACGGACCGTCGTCTCGAGCCAAGCAGCGCAAACGAAGATCGACCGGACCTTGTTGGCCATGGGCCAGACTAGTAATGGTATCCGGTATTGTTCTGACAGTCTACTGTGGTTGGATCTGGTGGAAAGCACCCGATCATAAACCTCCCATTCCCCCCATTCTACATCGTGCGTTTCCCTACAAACGTGATTGGTACTTGCCACGGATACGAGACGATGTCAAACTGGAAGAGTGGGATGGCCCACAGCTAATACACGTGGTTCACACACGGTTCATGCAAGAACAGCCCAGCTTGACGTCTTTGGGACGTGCACGACTGGGGCTCTTTCGCGTCTTTTGTCTACCTACGATGATTGAGCAAACCACCAACCATTTTTTGTGGATTATTAAGACGGATCCCGACCTCGATGCCGAAATTATGCAAGTGCTGGTGGATTTGGTCTCTCCTTATCCCAACTTTTTCCTCGTAGCATCCAACGTCAATTTTCGTATCAACGAAGATTTTCCTGGCGCTTGGCGGGATGGTGCCCAGGCCAGGGACTTGGCCCTGTCTCGAACTTATACGGGCAATCAAACGCTTCTCGAAGTCGCCATGGCGTTGGAAGCCCAGCTACCCATACTCGAAACCCGGCTCGATGCCGATGACGGATTACACGTTGAATTTCTGGAACAAATGCAGTACCAGGCGACCAAGGCCTTTCGACAAAGTGCACTTAAATGGATGTACTGGTGTACACGACGGCATATGGAATGGCATTGGATAGACGAAGTACCGTCCTCCTTCGAACACGACTCGCCACTTGGCCAAAAGATTGTGGAATACGGGGCTTTGCAAGGTGTGCAACATTCCAACCTCTGTATTACAGCCGGATATACAGTGGGCTTTCCAGTCGGGGTGTCTGAACCAGACGTACCCGTGTATCCTCATCAAGATTTGGTGTCCATGATTCGAAAACTACCATCGGAAAAGGCTTGTGGATTGAAACCGAGTGAAAAATGTTTGCAGTTTGTTGAAGAACACATTTTTGAAGCAGTTCGATCCCGAACGCACACCTCGGCCGGGATGCTGAAGGTGCGATTAGAGCAAGACGGCCTGGTGAATACTCCTTGGTTGTCCTACGCGTACTGGGATCTGTTATGCAAGAGTTTTGAAATTCAGCGAATGCAAGTGCGGTGGATGAACGAATATCTGACATCCCACATTATCGACATTGCCCGAGACAATCTTCTGGGACAGTGCACTCTGGGTCACAGTTGCAAGGTATGTGAGAGAATTAATCCTTAAACCTTGTATTGGTAAATTTGACAAACCTGACTTCTTTCTCTTCTCAGGACTCGGCCAAGGAAGAGCTGGCAAAGGTGATTGAAAAGTACAGAAACCGAACAACTTCGGGCTAGTCGAACACGCTGTAGATGTAAGAAATGTTCCGTGTTGGTTTAATTCAATCGACTCCGGGCTAGTCGAATACGCGTTCCATGTTTTAAGGTAATACGTGTTCAGTGCTGGCTTGATTTGCATTGTCAAGACGTGTACTCTGTCAATAAACAAACACATATTTACAGTTTGTATACGGTGATCGTTTCCGCTCCTAGCAGTGCAAAGGAGAGTGCTGGAGGCCTAGTTTGTCCTGTTCTCTAGGAGACGAAAACAAACATTCGGGAGCTCACTTTTTGTTCTGCTCATTCCGTATTCTTGCCCACACCCAAAGGAGGCCAGCAACGATAGCCACGAAGACCGATGTTTGCAAATGTCCATCCACACAATCGGGAACGGCCAGCACTTCCTTCGGCGTTAGCGCACGTTGATTAAACTTTTGTGGTCCGGTGGACAGGACGCCTCTGCCGTCTTGGTCCAGGACGTTCACTGTGAAGGTTGCTTGCGACCAGTCGATCGTTAAAATACCAAAATTGCGGCCCGTATAGTAGGCATCGGGCCGTTGCCGATGGGAGGCGAACGCGTCCAAGAGAGGGCGACAAAGAGCTCCGTACAAACCTTTGGTGCAGGTATGGGTCATACCCGAGCTGGTCACTTCCAATAGGGAAGAGAAAGTGTCCGCGCCGCTCTTTTTCCAATTCGCCCACGGATCCAAGATTTCACCGTGGTGTACGTCACCGGAGAGCAAGGCCACACCCCTGGCGCGGCTATCGCTAATTAACTGCAAGAGCTTCGCCCGTTCCAAGGGAAAATGTCCCCAGGTTTCCATAACCGGATTGGTAGTCAGCACTTGGATACTACTGACAATGACGTTCACTGATGCTTGTGACTGAGACAGCTCCGTGGCCAGCCAGTCCCACTGTGCGTGTCCGAGCAAGGCATTGTCCGGAGCCTGACACAGACTAGGCCACAACCCAGCGGACAACCATCGCGTGAGACACGCAATTCCCGCACCCAGTGGGATATAGGTGGCGACACTGGGTACGCAATGGTCTCGTCGAAACGAACGCGTATCCAGAAAGAATACCTGCACTTGCCGTGACGGAGGGTTGCCCCAAGAGACGCTGTGGTACAATCCGTGCCGAGATGGAGGTTGCCGACCCAGAAAGTCCCAAAAGGCACGCGACCGCGCGGCTTGGTCCGGCATGGACGATCCCATATCGTTGCCTCCGTAGTCGTGATCGTCCCAAGTGCCAAATATTCCGAGCGGTGGTTGAAAGGTGGCGTATCCGAGACTCGCATTCGTTTTCATTTGACGATATTCTTCCTCCAGTAGCTCCACGGACGCCATGCCGTGTGCGGGAGGATAGACGGAATCACCCGTCCACAACCACGCTTGCGGCTGTTGGGCTTGGACGGATCGCCATACGTGAGGTGCCGCATATTTGCGTTTGTGGCAGGAACCAAAGGCCAACGTTGTCACGGTAGCGTTCGGAAAGTCAAAGTCCGCCGCCAAGGTTACGTCAATTAGCCAAAGGCTAGCAGCACCCAGTAGACGGAGAACCAGACTTTGCCACACCCGGGAACAAGGCCGTTTCGATGGACCCGCCATTGGTATTCTTGTTCGATACACACATACACACTGGTACTAGAAACCGAGTGTGTGCTTTGTACGTATACAAGAGACTGACTGTGTGAGAGGACCATTCAGGTCAATGCACTTTGTATTCCTTTCCGATATACTGTGCTACTACTCTACGTGTCCAGTCTATATGTCCTATTAGCTAGGAGCATCGCACGGTGCGAAGGTTCAAAGTCCGACATTTATGGCCAATGAGAATAAAGAAGGAAAGTATCCTTTGGAATCCGTGGAATACCATAGGACCATTGGTATAATCGTGATGTCAGCAAAACCACCAGCACACGTTGGCTGACATGCTCTCTGCCGAATTCCTACACGGACCGAAGAGCTGTTTACCGAATTTGCCCTCTCGTCCTTTCCTTCCGTTACTCCTATAGAGTGCAATCGTCGCATACTAACAGAAAGGTTGTGGGACGATTCACTGTCAAACCCATCAAACATTGCACCACTGCCAGTCCGTAACAATCCCCCAGAGTATCCGTACACCCAAGGAGAGATTCGAAATGAGATGATCCAAAGCCTGCGGAACATTCGGAACTTCTCCGGTCGTCGGCTTCTCACGCCACTGCTGCTCGTCACTATTGGTTTTATTGCACAAGGCGACGTGCACGCTTGGATTTTACCACCTACACGATCGTCGTTGGATTCACGTTCAAGTAAGGTACTTCTAGGCCTTTGTCCTACCACGGCATTGACGGCGCGGAAACGTTTGTGCAATGCGGATGACTTTGCTCCCAACACTGATGGGGTTACTCCGCCGTCCCCCGCGTACTCCCGGTCCACGTTTGCCCAATACGCGTCCAAGTGCCTCATCAGCGCTTTGGTCGCACTGCAAATTAGTTCCGTGATGATAGCACCGGTATTGGCAGGCGAAATGGTCAGTTTGCCTTCGTCTAAAGAGCGCTACTGGAACATTATGCGGGAAGGGACTCCGGACGAAAGACTCACCGCCAACGCCGCCCTACTTGATCATGCCGTCGGTACCATCAACACAATGTACTACGATAACTCGGGGGGCATCAATTTCCAACCACGCGATTTCTTCCAGATCTGGAAGTCTTGGTTGAAGGAATCGAAACCAACGTTAGAATCGCGCCAAGGTGCCGAAGAAGGCCTTCGCTGGCTGGTGACCCAACTGGGTGACCCCTACAGCCTCTACTTGACGTGGGAAGAATTAAAGGGCGAACTTTCTACCAATCCACACGGATTTTTGGGATTGGGGGCAATGGTCGCGCCCGCCGGTGCCACCTTTTTTGGTTCCGTGAGCGCCCCCGTCATGGCCGACATCCCACCCGCGCTCAAAACCTCCAGTGGCAAGGAGCTGCTGAGTGCCACGCAAGTCAGGCACTTGCCCGTCATTACGGCATTGGCTCCACACTCCCCGGCGGAACGCTCCGGCCTGACCGTGGGGGATCGGATCGTCGCGGTGGCGCAGGACAACTTCTTGTCGCAATCACCGGAAGCGATCCAGGCTCGACTGACCAATACCTACAACGCCGAAAATTACCTCGGACATCCCGATGTTACCGTCGCGAAACCCGTCTACGCAGTCGATAATACAGGAAGCCGGGAAACGATTGTGGCGTACCGTCCGATGCATGTCCGACTCGCTTCCGTCAACGCACAAGAACCATTCTCGCCACGGCGGGAGAACACCGTCTCTGGAGGAGACGCAATTGTACATTACGAACTCTTGTCGAATGAACAATCGACGTTATTTGGTAAGACCACGAATAGTCCGGTAGGCTACATTCGACTCACCCGATTTTCCAAAGCTTCGACGGCCGGTTTTTTGCACGCTGTGGAAGAACTCGAACAGGCTGGAGCCACGTCGTACGTGCTGGACTTGCGCAACAACTACGGCGGTGTTATTCAAGAAGCCATGCTCACGGCATCAACCATGCTACGTGACCCCCACGCAGTCTTGTGCTATACCATGAACTCTCGCGGAGGCTTTACTCCACACGACGTCGAAGAGTACGTCGTCGATACTAGGTATCCTGGATATCTCCTGAGTAAGGAATCCACTACGGTAACTTACGAACAAGTCAAACGGGAGAACCCGGCGTTCTTGTCCAGCAGTATGGCCTGGTCGCCGCCGAGTGCCTACGCATCGCTGCGGGAACAGGGCGTGAAACGAGGTATTCATCGTCCCACATTCGTGAACGACAACCACATGAATGAATGGCAGATTTCTGCTGCGCAGCTCAAGCAACTACGCGCGCAAAAGAATATTGCGTTGCTCGTCAATGAAGGAACTGCAAGCTCTGCAGAAGTCTTTACCGCCGCTTTGCACGACAATGGTCGGACGGTGGCGGTTGTGGGAACCAAAACCTACGGGAAAGGGTACGTGGCTTCTGTAATCCATTGCTTACTCTTTGCCTTTCAGTGATTGTTTTGGACTTTCTTATCCAGAATATCCTTTACACTTTTCAGTCTGATCCAGCATACATTTCCCTTGCCTGATGGTGCTGGCTTGCGGTTGACAGTAGCAGAATTTCTGACGCCGGCCCTTCGACATGTAACACAGGTTGGTAGTGCAAGGTATGATCAACAAACTGGTGAATGGGCCGGTAGTGGCATCCAACCCGACATCTTGTGCACCAGCAATCAAGGTATCCCCGGCAATATTGGTGCTGATTTTTGCGTCAGTGTTGCTTTGGATGCGCTCAACGAAGCGCAACTGGTGGACGCTGCGTGGCCTTACCCACAAAACAACGTAGCAGTCGTCAAACGCGTAGGAGGCTCGTTGGACGGAAGTCAGCCACGCCGGCAAGTGGTTGCTGGAGTGACCAAAGTAAGTCATGATGCCTTACTTTTACGGTGAGGAACCGACATCGAGGGCCGCTAACGACGTGTTGTGTCTATCGCTTTAGGATGATTTTTAATTGGGCCTCGTGATTAAGCTTTACACAGCTTCTCTAGCTTCATCCTTACCGACAGCCATCTCCAGCTTTAGTCGCTAACCGTATCATCACGCTGATCATGTGGGCTTTTAATCGTACGAGACTGACTACATTCTCACAACCCCCAGTTACGAATAGTCGCGTGCTTTTTTTCGGTCGTGAGACGAACATCAGGGTTATTGGCCAAACAAGACAAACCGACACCGACACACATTGTTATGGCGCACCCCAAAGCAGCCAAGAGCTACACGGAAAAAATAGAACGTAAGTTTCTTTGTAGCGCATGTTTGAAAAAAAGGCTTTTATTCATACCGGATAAGTGCTAGAGTCTCGCAACCAGTTGTTCTTAAAAGTGCGTGTTTCCCGAAGATGAGAAACTATTTTGCTGACATCAGCGGAAGCTGTCGTCCGGAAACGACGCTGCACAGCGGGACTTTGGGTTTAGTAAAACGTGGCGAAAGGGTGAGACTGGTCCTGTTAATAGAAGAGTGGAATTCGTTGACATCTTTCCAGGAAGAAGATTCCTCGGGTACTCCTGCAGCTCAGCTTGCCTACAACCGGAGTCAATCGATAATAAGGGACTTACCAACTCCAAGAGGTAACCTTTAAGGCAGAATGGATCATGGCGCTTGAGAAATCAATTTCCACTTGGTAGGATAAGTGTTATGTCAGCTGCAACAAATCCATCCTGTTTTGCGGAGACGCCTGGAATCAATCTTCGCTGCTTTCAAGATACCTTTTTCTGATGTTGATTGCTTTGGCATCAACAGATGGTGATTTTTCTGTATTTAGTTTTGTCACAGAGACACAGCTGTATATGTTTCTCATGCATCTACTGCTACACACGAAAAGGGAAGGAAGGCACATCTGTGTTGCTTCACGTGTGACATGAGACTCGCCCGTCTTCCGTGAAAGGTTGGTCATGTTACTCCCAATTGTAAATCGCAACAATAATTTTTAGCTAGTCAAACAGATACAAAGGTGGCTGGATTTATTGCTAGAAGGATTCGCTACGAAAGCTCTCCATTAGGTTGCCTGAAACCTGCTACCCTGGTGTTCCGGTCTGTAAACAATTTTCAAAGGAAATGAACTGGTCACGAGACCGACATCGGTATAGTATGTCATTAATTTACAATTTACATTGGCACTAATAGGAGAGACCCGAAACAGTTCCGTCTCCATCTGAAACAGTTTGCTACCTGTAAGTAGGTGTGAATTTTCCTTTCAGATCTGGCTGTTGTTCTGGAATTTACTCCCCCTCCACGTGTTTTTTGACAGCTCTTCCAACATGCGTAAGAAACAAAACTCTCCTACTAACATGTAAGCTAGTGAGGAAACCACCGCTCTACTAGAGAGCCTGGCAACAATTTCAGTCGTGGGCCTTTGTCCCAATTCATTTGAAGTCATTCTTCCTATCCGAAAACCAACCAATTGGCGGCTTCTATTCGACACTGTACGTCAACCCTTCTGCATTCGAGATTCGCCTGCCGTCGAGTTCGCAAGATTGGACTAAAATATTGAACTTCAAATCAGCGTATTCTAATCAAGAGAACTTGGAAGATGAGAAGGATATTTTGCTATGATTGATTGTATTAGTTACTAAAATGACCTGGTTACAAGAAGACACTGGAAAGCACTTCTTCATAACAGCTTGAAACTGCGACAAATAATATATAATATTGGCAAATTTGAATGCTCGTCAAATTCTACTAATCTAGATCCATTTCGAAAACGCAATCAGAAGATGCTTTCTGTCTCGATCACGCTCTCCTACTATGGCGTAGTTCGAAAGCAATTATTTCAGATTTAATGAAATACAATGAAGATATTAGTTATAACCTGATAATAAAATATTAATAAGCCCTACAAAGAATGAATCATTTCTATTTACCACAATAAATCAACAATAAATGCATCCGTTGCTTTGGACACTGGTGTGGGATGACCGTAGGTGCGATACAGAAACATCTGAAACGAGATACTGATATAGACGAGGTTAATTTGCCGAATAGGCTGAAAATACCCCGACACCAGAATACCAGCAATCCGATCAGCTGAATTCGCCAACACCTCCCTAAAAACCATCTTGTTCTACCAGAGTTGTATGCACTATCACGAGAGCTTTCCAGTTAAATTGCTTACCGTACCAGCGTGAATTTGTTCAAGTCGACCTGGCACTGATTGAGAACGCAGATACAAGTGCAGCATTTGCAGTAAGCAAATAATGCTTGAGCGACCGAGGCCTGCGATCAAAGAAAGGGGCAGTGAGATCATGTCTAACAGTGGTGTGGAGCAATGCAAACGAGCACATCCAGATGCTGTAGAGGCTGATGTTCGCTCGCGGCAGCAGAAAAGGATTGCATCCTTAGACGATGAGAAAGACCAATCTTTCAAAAGGTTGAAGAGGGGGGAGATGGACATAAAGAGAGACTCTCTATCGAATAATCATCTAACTGTAAATATGCAATCTGAGGACGAGTTGGCTATGGGTACGCGCCCGACCACGGCTAAAAGAGGAGGATGACAAAACATTTTCATCGATCTGACACTAGCACTTTGATTTGCGACAGGTTATAACGCGTTTGCACTCCACTCCAGCAGGCTACCCGGGGCATTCAATGGATTCACTTCGCACCTTGAACGCCAGAATTTGCTTCGAGGGCTAGCTCCTAGCCAGGTTTCAAGCGGAGATACCAGCTTTTCGCTGTTGAGTGCCCAACAACGCGCTGTGGCGTCTCAGGCCTCTACTTTTTCACCGGGACCCTGGGGGTCCTCGTCAGCCATGGGTCCCGTGCGGAGCCAACAGCGGTTCCCTCCTGACTATTCCCCGGAGCTAGCTCAACTACTTCGGCTACGCGCCTTGAATGGGCAGCTGCTAACACCTCTTTCTGGTGCTCAACAACCAATGGCTTCTGGTATCGGGTCGTACGGGGGACTAGGAATGAACTTCGATAGCTTGCTGGATCAACGGGCGGCCCTGCTCCGTCAGCAGGCATTGGTGGGTAGCGCCATTCCCTATGGCGCAGGGGGAAGTCTTGGTGGACTAAACTCAGGTCTACAGCAGCAGATGAGAAGTCTAGCAGTGGGTAGAGGACTGGGATCTCTGCAAGCCTCCGCAGGCCTCTATGACCACACTAATCTGTCCACCTTTGGTGGAAGGGACACGAGTGGAGTTACTGCAGGGGGCGGTATACCTCTTGGTCTTCCAGTGACATTGGCTCAGCAGGAGGATTCCCTAAAGCTTAGCAGTCATCAAGTTTTTCTACGCCATCAAATTGAGGCGTTTCAGGCAGGTGAAGACGATGTTACGACTCATACGCGAGGTCGGAACAAGCCAATTGCGCGTGGCCAAGTAGGAATACGGTGTCGACACTGCGCTCACTTGCCCGTATCACGACGACAAAAAGGATCAACGTACTTCCCGGCTACACTACTAGGGCTCTATCAAGCCGCCCAGAATATGAGCACTACCCATATGCAGTGCGGCCTGTGCACCGAAATGCCCGAAGAAATCAAGCAACAGTTTGTGAATCTGATCTCGTCCAAGGTTGTGAGTTCAGGTGCTGGCAGACCATACTGGGCACGATCAGCAAAGAAACTGGGGTTGGTAGATTCGGAGGACGGTATACGCTTTATCAGATCATTGCCTCGAGGATATCGATTCCAGGATGAGTGATCAGCTGGATTAACAATGCCCACTAGGGCGTAACTTTTTCTCACAATATTCTATGTTAGTGCACTTACATAAACTGTAGAAATATATTCGCGCTACTTTTGTAGGGTGGTAACGTGTCCCTTGTCTGCATTCTTCGTCGTGAGGGTATACGCTTCGCCTCAAAAGCCGCAAATACAGGCGTATAGAACGAGCGTACCATGATAGCGGCTAGAAACAGATTAGCACTCGCTTTTGCCATGAATGTTACTGTGAGTACTGCGATCACAGTTATCCGCAATCGAAATTGTTCCGTCATGAACCCAATCATTAGTACGTACTTCGTCCGCTTGATTCTATCGTAAAACTTAACTGCGTAGAAATCGCAAGATATCGTGTTTAGTTTGGCCAGCTCTGCGGACGGATCGCTGTGGAAACAGAGCACATCCTCACAGAGCTAGAAAAGCGAACGAAACTATTCACTAGACTTGGCAACAGCTGGCTGAACTAGTCTTGAACTCAGACTAGGATCGCTAGAGAAGTACAGCGGATTTGGTTCATATCTCTTCTAGTTGCAGACTGTGCGCTTTCAGAAGCTAGTTTACTGCTAATCGCGAGCGAATTTGATAACTTTATGAGCTAAGTGTGATAGTGAAGAGTTCAACTCTCCAAGATTCGTTGGCCCTCTTTCGTGTCAATGAATTCTTCTGAGATGGAAAGGTCGAATACTAAACCATGATCAGTCTCTTTGATTCCCAACACGCGAGCACCGTTGGCCCAGTATTGCTTTCCCCCTCCTAGAACGGTTGTTTTAAGTTCTTTTAGTCGCAAAAGCTTGCTGCGAGTGCACTCCGGAATAGCTTGACAGCTCTCTGAGAAGTGATTGATCGCCATATTCTGCGCCGCCTGGTACAATCCAGGAAGTTTTGCAGGAAAATATACCGCTCCGCGAGGCCGACGCCCCGGGGGCAAAAACGAGCAATGACGACACCGAATACCGACTTGCCCTAGAGCTATCGGTTTGTTTCGTCCTTGGGCGTTGCATTCAATGTCACGAGTTCGGGCTTCAAAAAGATCAATCTGAGCACGAATCAGACACTGATACTCAGAAAGATTATCTTCGTCTGACGGAAGAGCCATGGGCTTGCCAGCATCAGAACGAGCCGAAGATGGGCTCGCGGGTGTCGTATTTGCGGCCAACGGTTGATGCGACAAAGTCCTATTGCTGAGCAAGCCAGGTATTCCGAAATTACCTAAAGTGAGAATGTCACGTCCAGGGAGCTGGCGAAGTGAAGCCACGTTTATTACACTGTCTTGGAAGGCATGTATTGCATGCGCCTGAGCGAGCGCTTGGAACGATGATGGGCTCTGCAGCAGATCTGATTCGTTCACGCGATAGAGCTGAGGAATTAAGCTCGACAGAGCTGCGGTGCGACCGCCCATTAACCCATTCGCATGCAAGAAACCGGTCGCATCTATTGGACTAGCAGTGCGCGCCCTGTGGTAATGCCACGACTGGAGGTCATGCGATCCTGCTGGTACCTGGGTTTGCTCTCCATTTATATGTGTCATGCCACGAGCATGCGGCAGCCTAGCTCTCGTAGACTCTAGCAAACGCGCCATAGCATCCCGCTCTCGACGATTTTGGTAATCTTCACGCAAAGCAGCATTCACTGGAATAGTAGATCGCAAAGGCCCATCATCTGGTCGAGACATGAAGAATCCAGACGACCCACGTCCCAAGCGTAGCCCAAGTTCATGAGTTGTCGATCCTGTAAAGTCTACTGTCTCCTTCTTTCGTCGCTTCCTACCCCCTTCATGGTGCTCGGCTCTCTTCGTAGATTTCATTACTCTATGCATTAATGGTAATAATAGCAGAATTCGTTGGAAAATAGAATCGTAGTTGTGGATAGAACAGGGCTACTCGTAAATTAAGTGTGCCTCACACTCAGCAAAAAACCATTTAACGTACTAGCGTAATTAATCATCTCTAATAATATAACCAAAATCCAGTAACGTTGGTCTCTGCAATAAAATCTTTTCTGAAAGCCCAAGACTGCCGTCTTTAATTGCTTTTGGAAAGTGAAACAACTTTTAATATGTAAGACTATTATCAGTGCTAGAAATGGTTATTGTTGGTCTCTCATAGTTTTGAATTAATTCATGTCTCCGAATACAGAACACTTACATATACTCAAATCAAGACCAATACATAAGTCTGAACTTTTTCAAAACCACTGATACAAGAAAATAATCCAGTGCAAATGTCTGAAATATTGTCTCTAACGGTAAAGGTGAAATTGCATTTTTGAAATGTTATATAGTATGGGTAGTGATTTGGAAGCACTGCTATCAAAATTGTCGTTGGTTAACCTAGTGATTTGGTTTTTAGAATAAGTAGTTTCCAATGATTGTTGCTTTCCATTAATTTATTTTCCATGATTCTTTTACTTAGGCGTGCTTGGACAATTGACCATTCGAATCATACATTGAAACAGGATATTAGAGTATCGTGGCGTTCCAACTTTTGAAGTCATTTTCAGCCCACAGCAACCACGTTATTTAAATTTTCCACGAGACAAGCATTCCGGCCCCTCCGAAGGATTTTCAGAAACGCCAAATAACTGGCTTGTCAACTATTTTGTCATCGCCACACGTGGGTGGCCGCTGACTTTTCTTTTGTCCATTGCATGGCCTTATTTATATTGACTAAGGCAAAAGTATCTTGTATCATAGTCAACTATGTTATTTGAATTCTCTCTCTGATCGGTTTTCTGTTAATGCAAAGGATGACTCTGACATGCCAGCACTTGAAGCAGCATGCAAAGTATCAGGCACCAGATCTGGGTCTACACTAGGCTGTCCTTTGACTTGTTTTTGAATATATAAACTACTGCTTCACATGCGACAGGAATCAGGCGACGGACAGCAGGCTGATCAAGTCCAAGTCGAAAAATTGGTTTCGGTGAATATTAGGAGCCTGCAAAAAATCACTCGACACCTGTTAAGAAATCTAGACTACCAAACAAACGTCTTCCGGTACAGACTGTCTTTCTGCTTGCGGGCTACGTGAGCTTTGAGCCTTTTTTTCGTCTGAAGAAATGAAATGTAGCTTTAATGTATATACTACATTATCGAAAAATCTGTCGTGAGAGGCGGTGCTCCTCATGTTGCACAAAAATAACTTGTAGATAAAAGAGAATACGAGACTCAAAAACGGCCTGCTCGCTTAGCGCTTTTCAAAACGCAATCCGTCGCCGTCTTCAAAGACGCCCAAAATGCGGATACCATCCGCCCAATACTTCTTGCCCCCGCCAGCCGAAGACTTGCGATCTTTGAGTTTCAAGAGCTCCGACCGCAACTGCTGGGGGACGTGCTGGCAATGCTCACACAAGTGACTGCTCGCCATGTTCTGTGCCGCCTGGTAAAGACCGTGCAGCTTAGTGGGGTAATAAATGGCTCCACGAGCGCGATGCTTAGGAGGCAGCATTGTGCAGTGTCGGCATCTAATACCGACTTGACCCATAATGATCGGCCTATTCCTCCCTTGAGCGTTCGATTCGACATCGTCACGTACGGCTTCAAAAAGTTCGATATGTCTCCGTACCAGACATTGATACTCCGACAGAGAGTCTGCATCACAACTCATAAACAGCTGCGTTGGCGGACGACCTACCATACCGGGCTCTAGCGCCTGCGCCACGTCTGATACTGCAGCTGACCTCATCATTCCAGAAATCAACTGACCCCCCGATAAATTCCCTTGAAGAGAAAGTGGAATCATACTGCTCATATTCGAAGGATTTGATCCAGTCGATCCTATTGATGCTTGCTGACGATGCTGTTGTTGCATACTATACTGAATAGCCTGTGAAAAAAGGGGGTGCGACACCCATCCCTGGGGAAAAGGGCTGCTAGCCGTTCGCCGATCAACTTTCGAGCCTAAATTAGTTGCCAATGTCTGCTGAGCTGTGTTGGCGGGCTGTACATGGTTGTACTGTGGTGGTGGTGGCGAAAGTGTTCGCTGGTGCTGTGACTGCAAGAGAAGGCCATGGTAGCTCATTGCTTGAGCGCTCGTCGGCTGAGTGACATATTGTACAGAATTTGGAAAAAAGGAGGGCATCTGAGGTGTAGGTTGTCCTTTTGTGGGAGACTGCTGATGTGAAATCACCACGTCTAGGAACAGAATGAGTAAGCGCAAGATATCAAAACTCGAAGTAATTTGTCGTCGAAAACTCGAAATTTACACACCTTCTCTTTCAGCTTGAGAAGGAATCGGGATCGAGTCGCCTCTGGCTACGCTTGATGAACCAACGATCACTAAGAGGATCGGATTCGTCAGCCGTCTTCTGACGCTTTCTGCCTAATTCGTTCGTTTCCAACATCTCTGTCTCCGCGACGATGGCAACTCGGCTATCAACTGTATTTACAAGACCCGTCGAAGGGTCGACCACCGATGAATTTACACTGCCGCTTAAATCGCTGTTTAAGTCCGACATAACAACACCGTCTGAGGGCTCTCCGTGATGCGATGAAACGCTTCGATAGACTTTCCTGAATCAGAGGAATAACTGTAAATTATGCTCTCCACCTATCCACTGCCAAAACATCCCTTCACTAGAAACACTTTCTCAAAGTGGCTCTTGCGTTGCACTGACGGTGACCATGAATCGGAAACCTTGTTTGTACCCTGCGGAATTCAATGCCGGGGCCCAAATTGCAAGTAACCCAGGAATCGTAAGCAGTTGTGTGCCTGATCGGTCGCTTGGCCTGATTCTTCCGTCCTTTCGACGGAAGATGGCGCTGTAGTGGCATTCAATTTGCTATGACGTACTATCGCTTTCTTATCTCCAATTTCTTTTCCAAGAAACAATTCTCCGAAAGGTTTTTGAAAAGATTGTAAAAAATTATGTATATATATCGGATAGAGATTTAAATATAGATCCTAAAGAAATCGATCACTTATATATCACGTAATTGAACATCGTAGAAATGGGCCTTTTCTTATTCTTCATAGCATAAAAAGTGACAGCAAGCGACGAAGCCAAGCAGTGTCGCAATTTCCGATGTCATAAAAAAAATAAGTAATTTACCCCGTACCACTTGGTCAGCTTAATGTAGCTGTATCAAGGATAATCCAGATTTGAAAAATGAAAATCTTGAGAGCAATGAAATACTTCCGCACTTTTTCAACAATCTGAGGTCAATCGAGATTACTGTCAATTAGCGTGGGAAAGATTGTTTGCGGGTTGCCCTTTGAGGCTACAAGATCTGTTTGCCGATCCAACTTTTCGGAAGGGGCCGATAGTTTATCGCGTGGAGAAGCTTAGCACGAAATTATTTTATGTCATGACTTTCGACGCGCTCGATATTTCGGAATGATGCAGGCGGGATGCGTTGCCATACAAAAGAACGACGATATTCTGTCGTGCTGTCAAATTCAAAATGGGGGTTAGGGCTAGAACATGTCATTATTTCCTTCACAGTTATTTGAAAGTAAAACTCATCGATTTGTTGTCTGTACTGCGACCAAATTCTCGTCCTGCACCATTGACTGAGCGTTTGTTTTCAGATTGTCGCTGGCAAAAATACCACTAGTCTGGATTGTGGTGCTTTCTTGATGATTCCGTTCCATGGTTCCTGGACTCCTGGACTCCTTGAATTATTGACTCTGTTTTCTACAGCGCAGAAGAAAGCAAGCAAGGCTCAGTATTTCCATTATTAGCGTCTGTCGCGTGTGGTCTGGCTTACAATGAAGTTAGATCCTACTGTTTTGCGTACCATGAGCAAAGAGGACTTTCGAGTTCTCGAAGCTGTAGAAAAGGGCATGAAAGATCATGCTTTGGTGCCATTGCCACTTACAACTTCCATTGCCAATCTGCGACACGGAGGGGCCCACAAAATAGTTTCCAGTCTATTACGTGATAAGCTATTGAGTCATGAGCGAACAAAGAACGGATACGATGGATACCGTGTTACGAATGCTGGATACGATATTTTGGCGCTCCAGAATCTCAAAGCTAGGAAAATTGTCGCTGCTCTCGGTCAGCGGATCGGCACCGGAAAAGAAAGCGACGTCTATCTTGCGGTCGATCTTTCGGGTCAACAAATTGTGTTGAAATTTCACCGATTGGGTCGAACGTCTTTTAGAAACGTCAAGAAGAAGCGGGACTATTTTGGAAACGCTGCACAACAAGCGCATTCCTGGCTGTTTCTTAGCACACTTTCGGCTTTGAAAGAGTTCGCTTTTATGAAAGCACTTTACGATGTTCATTACTCTACACCGGTACCGATTGCACACAATCGACATATTGTCGCCATGGGCCTTGTCCGTGGCGTCCCTCTATATCAAGTTTTTCCAAAACAGCTTTCTGCGGAGCAGGCGGCCGACATTTATGAGCAGGCGATTGCTTTGGCGGCTCGGTTAGCTAAACACGGGCTCGTCCATTGTGACTTGAATGAATTTAACCTACTGGTTGATTTATCCGGTATACAGTCACTCGCTACATCAGGTGATGATCCTTACATAAGACACTCGGGTATGTCTGTCGCTGGAGAAAAGTCGGTAGGTGCCCTTTCCAAGCCTGCGTGGGAACAGTCACTGGAGGAGGGCGATAAGATTGCTGAAGTTTTGCCAGAACCGATCGCCCGTCTGGATAATGGCGATCCGAAACCGGTTGTGACGTTAATTGACTTTCCTCAAATGATTTCTACGAAGCATCCGAATGCTCAGGAGTTGTATGAGCGAGACTTGGCATGCCTGCGAAGATTTTTTGAACTGAAAATTCAGTGCACTATACCATATGACGTCGGGACGGAAGTTGTGTGGGAAAGAGTGAAGCAGCTTTCGTTTGATACTGCTGATGAGCTTGATGCTTCAATTCGCTTGGATGTAGAATTGAAGGCAAGTGGATCGGGCGACATATTGAATCGTGAATTGGAGCTTTATTATTTCAACACAGGGTCAATGGAAATATCCGCGGCTCTTCAAGAGGTCTCGGATGAAGGTGAGGATAATAGCGTTTGGGAAGAGTCGTCTGGTCGTCGATACTCAGGTGAGCTTGTACTCGACATTCCGGAAGCCGCTACGGATACTGCTGCTATCGGAGGAAGTGACGATTATGACGGACAAGAAGAATATTCCATGTACACCGCAAGCCAATCGGTTGAGTGTTCATCCCATCAAAATCAGTCACGGGAAGAGCTTGAAGAAATCGCTAGAGTACGTGTACGAAGGCAGCTCGATGAGCAGAGACGCCGATCTAGGACACGGGGTGCGTTTCGAAAGCGCAACAGCAACAAAACTTACGTGAAAGGGAAACGTATTGTATCGGAAACAATTTAACATTCCTAGCAACCTTTTATTTTCTTCAAGGAGTCGGTTTTATATTAGTATTTTGTAAGACCTTTAGATGTGAACGCCTGTATAACACGCCATTAGACGGGTCGGGCAGGAAATTTTGCTGTACGACATAGTTGTTGTATTGGTACTCGAAATTGTTAAGGATGTGTGACTGATTTACTGTTAGTCGGTGCCAAGTACTGCATTACGGCTATAAGTACGATAAAGGAAAGTCCGCTCAAACCGGACGTACAAACATATTTTTTGGTCAGCATGCTTGCAATCAGGGTGTAATCCAGTTCATCCCTTTGTCAACAGCAAGACTATGAGTTTTCATTCATGTTGATACATGCTTCACTTTCAAGTAGCAATTTTCGAGTCATTTCATTCTCTTCATTTACACTTAACATAATTTAAAATGACTTCCAGCGGCAACAGCCCCAGCAAAAGCGATGCAAAACCTACTAGCCTCTCTAGCAAGAGAGATTTGTCAGCCAGCCTGCTTTTCGTTCATCGCCTCCAAAAGTTGGCAGACTTTTGCTTTTTTATTGTCCGCTTTATGCTGATGAGAGGTTTGTTTTGTCGGCATGCTTTGCCATGCTGCAAGCATCGGCTACGTCCAGTTCTTGAATTTGCATAATCCCTGCAATCTGCGAATCTATATCCGACAATGCCTCGTGGGAAGGTACTTGAGTAGAGCCTGATGAGTCTGCTTGCCTAGCCAGTTCCATTGGTGACACATGCTCACAAATAGTGCAGTAAATATTGATGCTTGTATTGCCAACTTGCAAGAAGGTGAAGCAACAAGGACACTTGACCAGGACAGCCTTGCCTGTAGAAATGTCCTTGTATGTTTGATGTATTCCTTTTACTCGAAGCTTTTGGCCGTTGCTGAGAGTGGAGGCAAGATCCTGTAATAAGTCATTCCGTTGCTCCATTCCCTTGCTTTTTAAAGTTTCGTTGATACTCGACATGGGATGCATCACGCGAGTTTGAATTCGCTCGTTTCGGTCCGATACAGAGGAATCTGGCACAGTTGCTAGCATTCGGTTCGCTTGGTTCGACTGAACCAGCTGTTTCCGCTGGATTACATTGTAGTTAAATCCTTGGATCTGAACAGCGTCTTGGTCGCGTGGAAGGCGAGGGGCTACGCCATTTCCGTCTTCTGCTAAGGTATGCGCAACTTCCTGATAGGCTCCATATAAATTGTAAGGTCTGTCCGAGTTTTCAGGCGGAAATTTTGAATTTGTTGCGACTATTTCTTGGTGCTCTTCTTCGATCTGCCGCATAATCGCGAGCTGTTCCTCAATGAGATCCCGATCAACGGCTCTTTCTCCCACATGGCTCAGATGTTCGGCCGTGGATTGGGAAAGGTCACATGCAGAAACCAAGCTGGAAGAAGCAGTTGAGTTCGTATTCACAGTTCGGGAGGAATTAAACATCCGGCACGGTACCAATGCCAAATGACGGGTGCGATCTTGGCAGTCTTTTTCAATAGAATCTAAATTCATGGTGTTATAGTGGCCTTCATTAAGATGCGATAGAGGAACGTTCTTGCTCCCAAAAATGAAAAGCTGTCCAATAGTACGGTTATGGGTGGAAATATACGCCCAAAGATGAAGGGACGTGAAACCAACTACCACAAAATATCAGACAGAACATTTCGATCTGCTGTTTCTGATGTCAAACTTCTAAATCAACTTTGGTTTATGCCCCACATGATTGAAGACATCTTTGAGGATTGCAGCAAAAGATGGGGATCAACAACAAATGTAATAAGCGGGCATATATATAAGTTAGCAGTCAAGACTAGAAATAGATTCAAATTGAGTTCAAAAATCTCTACCATAAGTCTTAAGGAAGAGGGGTTCTCGCAGCTAAGCTTCTGATATATTATTCACTTGGTCGACTTACCCGACACCGTAATAGGGTCGATGAGTGAGAGTGCTATGTGTTACGATTCTCATGCAACTCCGAACTATTCAGATTTAATCTGAAGCAAGTGTTTTTACAGTCAGCGATACTAGCAAATAAAAAGGTCATAGCGTCGTAGGTCATTGATTGTGAATCATGGAATGGTTCTGATACCCGAAGGCTCTTGGAATTGGGTCGTTTCGATTAGTCTCGACAGGGGATACCAGAAATTATAGCGGGGTCAGGAATAGCACAACAGCCAGAAGTGATGATGGGTAAATGCAAATTTTGCTTTACGAACAAAGCAAGAGCCGCGCCAATGCATTTTCCGGATATTTATCTTAACGAATGAAAGGGGCAAAACTTGTCACCATTTGTCTACTAAACTGAAGATAGGGAAATGATTGCCATTATCGCTGCGGGTCTATTGGCTCTTCCAGCGCTGCTGGTCCAAGTAGCCACGGCTCTGATTGTGGCGTTTCTGTCGGTACCAGCCTTGTGCATTCTCTTGTTCCGCAAGCCCCGTCATCTACGCCCTAACCTCGGCGACCCGGATGGCGATGCTCACGTTATCATTACAGGTGGTAGCAGCGGGATTGGTCTTTCGATTGCGAGAGAATGTGTGCGGCGGGGAGTGCGTCGTGTGACGATACTTGCAAGAACCGTTTCCAAACTAGAAACCGCCAAAAAAGAACTCGAGGAATTGAATGCTCAAAGTAAAAAAACCAAACAGATCAAGGCCGTGTCGGTTGATGTTACGGATTACAAAGCACTGGAGAAGACGGCGCTGGAACTGCTGGGGAAAACCCCTAGCCACTCCACTTATCTTTTTTGCTGTGCGGGAGAAACCGAACCCGCGTATTTTGATGACATCCCACCAGATGTTTTTGCCCGCATCACGCAGACGAACCAATTAGGTTCCATTTACACCACAAAAGCATTTCTACCACATATGAAAGCAGGAACAATATGTTTCTGTAGTAGCATTTGCGGGCAGATTGGTATTTTTGGGTATTCTGCCTATTCGCCGACCAAATTTGCACTCCGTGGATTTGCCGAGTGTCTGCACGTCGAATTGTGTAACAGCCCCGTCAACGTCCAGATCGCCTATCCACCCGATACCGATACGCCGGGATTTGAAAAGGAAAACGTTGCTAAACCGAAGGAGACTCAGTTGATTTCAGAGCAAGGCGGCTTGTCGAAACCCGACGATATAGCGCGAGTCATGGTAACGGAGGCTTTTCGTCCTAATCCCCGCTTCAACGTGTACTTTACCTTTGACGCCTGGATGCTGAGCTCGTTGACGGCTGGATTTTCGCCCATAGCTACTATGCAAGACGGAGTGAGCCAGGTGGCGGGCATGGCGCTATTTCGCTTCGTCAGTTTGTTTTATTTGCACGATTGGTGGCGTATCGTTCGGAAGTTTCAAGAAGAACGTGACGCGGAAATGAGCAAGACCAAATAGGTGGACGATACCAGGTTACAGAACTCTCTTGTTCAGGTATGTACTGTCCTTCGGCGTCTTCCACCTATTTTCGACGGTCCTGCTCGAGAGCCGAAGCAATGTCTTGCCCGTTGGAGCTCAGGTTGTCGGTCATCAGCTACAGCTACGGTTTGACTAGGTCCATTCTGCATATGTTTCATTAGTAGTACCACTAGTATTGACGATTGCGCGTTGGCGCCTTTACTCGTCCATATCCACCGGATCGACCAATAGTTCCGAAAAGGTCTTGAGTTTTTCCACACCCCGAACCTCGTAGTCCAGCAAGGGCATGAGGACGACGTGAAAGTCGTCCCCATACAGATCAAAGCACTGTCCAATGTACTTGTCCTGCATCCGTTTGCGTGCCAAAAGTTTGGAGCAGATCTCCCGAGCTTCCTTGGGTAAAGTGGCGCCGTTTGCTTCGTACCACGCCGACAGTTCTTCCGCATCTTTTTCCGGAAACAAAACTTGGTTGACCACAATGTTGTGCGAATCAATGCCGTACTTGGACAATTCCTGGACTAGACGTTCCGTTTCGTAGATGGACAAGAATTCCGGAATGCAGACGCAGACAAAGGTCGTTTTCGTGGGATCTTGAAAAGCCTGGTTAACCTTGTTGATGACGGCACGGGTTTCTTCCAATTTTCCGAGCAGTTGTTCTTGGGCCGCGGCGGGGTTATTGCCTCCACTCATGAGTGCCGTTGCCTGCCCAATGAGTCCACCGAAGCGGTCTTTAAGCTCCCATACTTTGGCAAAAGCCTTTTCGAGAATGGTTGGGAAGGACAAGAGCCGGAGTGTGTGTCCGGTGGGCGCCGTATCAAAGACCACCACGTCAAAGTCGAGCTGCTGCACCTGCTTCATGAGCTCGCTGAAACTCATGGCTTCGTCAATGCCGGGAATGGAATTCTGCAAATCGTTGAACATTTGTCCGAAGACGTCGTTGTCGTCGGTTGCTTCGATTTCCGACTCGGCTTCCTGCGAGGCGTCAATCTCCATGGCGCAGAGATTGTCAAACCCGTGAATCGGCGTGGGCTCGCGTCCAATTTTCTGACAAAATGCGTCGGAGAGATTGTGTGCGGGGTCGGTGGAAACCAACAGGACCTGTTCGTAGTTGTATCAGTAGCAGTCGAGGAATGAATGAGTGGATGGATGGACCGCATTTGTCAAAACGACGGTGAGTTGCGTGAAAAAGGTACAGGCACGAGGTACGCTGGGGCTCTCACGAAATGAACTGTAGAACTCTACCCGCATCCAACAATATCGCGGACAGGTAAACGTACCTTGGTACGCGATTTGGCGAGCTGAACGCCGAGACAACAGGAGGTCGTTGTTTTGCCGACACCTCCTTTGCCACCGACAAAGACCCATTGCAAAGTGGTCTGGTCAATAATATTCTTGAGCGAAGGATCGGGAAGGTCCAGGTCGTCCATGGTATTCAAAGGATGCTAACTGCAAGTACAGGGATATGTGTGTGTTTGTAAGTTGCCTTGTTTCTATGAAAAGATGCGAGAGATCGAGGAAAGTACAAAACTAGAAGGGTGCGACTCTCTCGATAGGGCGTTTCTAACGGTATGTTGTCTCTACGGGCTTTCGGATGCGCGGATCTCCGGTCTGCTTCGATGGGTCGACGACGAAGGGCTTGATGGCGAGAAACGAACCGTCCGTGTAAGGTAACCGCTCTAGCTAGCTAACCGATCGAACAACGGCCGTCATGGATCGTACGCACCACGTCCGTTCCCGATAGGTTTGGGGTTGGCGCGGTCGTTGGCGTTCGCGCCTGCGACACCAACGGAATCCAGCCAACGGTGTTCCCAGACCAAACCGACCCGGAAACACTCTCCAAACACAAACACATTTCCACGTGGACTTGCTCAGGAGAGGGACAGACGGAGTGCGGAAGGTGCGAAGGTTCCCGTTACCGGTAAACCCTTTCCAGGGTTTCCTGTTGGCCCGCAAATATCCTTGGCGACGATTAACAGTAGAAGCATATTTCATTATATACTGGAAACTTCACAAAACCGATTTCCCTCGGTCGATTGTTCCACTTTACGGCCGACTGTTGAAGCTGTTGGGTCCTCATCTAAAGAAAGAGAGAGAGAGAGGTTTAGCTGTTCCTTTTCGCGCGCCATGAGAATACCACGTGGAGGCCCGAACGTTTGGTTCGGTGTCTCGTGGGCGTGTTCATTCTTGGCGTTCGGTGCCGCTCACTCCAGGACGTCATCCTTGTCCGTCAATCTTCCTCTACGACTCGCGCGCGGCGGTGCCCTCAAAACCACCACTAGTACCGCTAATTCGAAAGACGATGTGTCGGCCTACCGCACACGGCAACAACTGTACTTGCAATCCCGCTCTCTCTTGCTGCGGCAAGCCTTGATTGGACGCGGACTCGATGCACTCGATCACGATGCCGGCGGCGGAGACGAAGGCGGTGCCAAGAAACGTGCCAAACCAGTGGATTGGGACTGCGCCGTAGCAACCGAAGCCCATCCGAAATCCTGCCTGTACAGTTTCGACGCCGAAACGGGGGCCAAGGTCCTCGCTCCGTTGGATACGACACACTGGATCACGTTGGCCGCGCTCAATCGCTTGCGACGTACCGATCCAACGAAAGTGGAACCGCTATGGCATTCGCAATACAATATACTCTCCACCTGGTGGCATCCGTCGCACGTCTTTAGTCTCTATACCTACCTAACACCCCTGGGTGCCTTCGTTTCCTTCCTACTCGACTCGCCGCTCCTACTGGCCTCCACTTTGCTTGGATTCGTTCTCCTATCGGCACTCGTTACTTTGCCGGTATGGGAACATCTGGCGCAAATCATTGTCACGCATCCCGTCATTTGGCAACAGTGGCCGTCGTGGGGACGATTCGTACACGCAGCCTTGCCTTTGAAACTACTCTTGGGACAAATGGCCTGGAAGGCCGTCGCACAAGTGTTCGGGAGGTTATACGGACGCGTTCGCACCCATTTGATCGATTGGGAATGTCAGATACTGGAAACTTGCATCCCCGTTACGATTCTCGAAGACGCGGAGGATGAGGATGACGAAGAATACGCTAGCATCAACGTACAGTTGTTCGATGACGATGAATTCGACTATGGCGACGGAGAAGAAAGTGACGAATTCGACGATCAATAGTTCGGAATGTGCTTTGGTTGGAGTGCACTTTTGGTACGAAAGGTGTCCGCAACCCGATCCTAGCGAGTCTTGCACCGTTGGAATCGACAGACCGTGGCGCTGATTGGCATACTCAGGTATATCTAGCGTGCAGGGATGTACCGCTTAGCCGATTCAAACCACATACGAAATGCGCAATCATACTTCTTCTTTAATTAAACTACGGTCATGATGAGAAAAACATATCAGCTCAATAGCCTTTCAGTGCGTTTGTTTGTAAGAGGGTCCGTTCACCACCACTATAAAAGGTGGACTTTGGTTGCCATTTTTACGAGGCCTCCTGGGACGCTGCAGGCTTTTGGCCCCACGACGAGTTGATCGAGGTGGCGGCCGCACCGACTCCGAGCGGGACAAAATCATCCTTCGACAGCGAAAAGGCACCCTGGGGGGCTTTCTTGTTGGCTTGCGGGGCGTCACCGTCCTCGGAACTCTGTCGTTGCTTGGCCACGGCTTTTTCGTTCGATTTACGAATCTCCGCCGCCGTCGGGACGCTACCACGCGGCTGCTGCTTGTACCACTCCTTCTTCTCGCGGAGTTCCTGGACCGACTTTGCGACCTGTTCACTCGAAGTGGGTGGATTCAAACTCAACAAACCAAACTGCTCAAACGTGTCAACCGAGAGGGTGAAGGGTCCGGAAGAGGTATCCTGGTTTTTGGTGGCGCGAGTGCGCTTCTTCTTGGCCTTGCCTTTGCCAAAATACTCTTCGTCGGCATCCTTTTTGCTGACCGGCTTGAGACCGGCAAACGGATCATCCTTCACTGCGACCACATCCTTGTTCTCGCTAGCGGTCTTGGCCTCGTCACCGGGCTTGGACAAGTACGTGCGTTCCAAAAAGTTCGCCAGAAATTCGCAGAGAGCCTGCTCTTCCTCGTAGGGAATCTTTTTGGCTTCCTCTTCTTCGACCTTGGCGAGGTAGGCCGCCTTTTCGGCGTCGCGGGCCTCCTTTTCCTCTTCGTACTGGATCTTCTTTTGCGCACGGATCGCTCGCTGAAAGTTGTAAAACTTGTTGTTGAGTAAACGGTAGGCATCACGCAAGGCATCCTTCTCCTTGAGTTTCTCGCCAATCTTCAGCTTGTACTCGTCGCGCTCCTTGATGAGTCCCTGAACGGCGTCCCGTTTGGTGGAGTCCGTTTCGTTGAGGGCCTTAATTTTGGTCATGACTTGGTCGATGTCCTTGGAGACTTCATCGATCTCCTTGTCTTTGGCGGTGATTTGCTGTCCGATGGACTTGCGTTCTTCCTTAACACCGTCGAGGGCGCCGTCCTTACTCTTGAGTGCGGCCACGTGCTTTTTGGAGGCACGCAAGGCGTCCATTTCCTTGATGATTTTCTTTTCCTCGTTCAAGGACATGGAGGTAGTTTCCTGTTGGCGCATAAGTTTGGCAATCTCGGCTTCAATTTCTTCCACGGAATTGAATTTAACCTGACTGCGCGTGTCCTTCTTATCCTTGATGAGCTTGTCGGTTTGCGATTTGGCCTGATCGAGTTGGGCCCGGAGGGCCTTTTTCTGATCAATGAGGGCTCCCTTTTGTGTTTTCAACGCCTGCATTTCGGTACGGAGTTCCTGGATTTCGCTCTTTTGCTGGGGATCGGAAAATGTCGCGTCGATCCGCTCCTGAATCTTGCGGCGCTCTTCTTTCAACGCTTCCACGGCGTCGGTGAGCTCCTGCACGGCCTTTTCGTGGCCCTCCTTGTCGGGACGCTCTTCCTGTGGTTGATTGGTTGGTTTGCAAAGGAGGACAAATGCACAAGTCCGCCGGGTAAGAAACGGGGTGACGAGAGAGCAATCCCAAATACGCAAGTCCTCGACGTACCTTGGGAATGGGTTTACTGAGATCGTACAACTCCTCAATCGGTTTTTCGTTCTTGTTGCGCTCGAACTTTTTCTTAGCGACCGCTTCGCCGCCTTCCGGAGCCTCCGGCGTGACAACGGGAGTTTCTTCAACCGCCGACATGGTGAAGAGAAGGGAAATAAGAGAGGCACCAACAAACAAACACACCAGCTGTGTATGCCAATCGAGAGACACTTCCCGCACGTTGCCAAGATTGGATGTGTGGAAGGCGACGCACAACGCTGGGAGAGCTGGAAAAACGGCACGAGCGGCGTTGCGCGAGACACCAACGTGCGCCCAAGGGTTGGGGCTGGTCACCACCACCACGGACGGTTTGGCACGGTACGCGGTACAGGGAGAGACCTCTCGTGTGATTTGGTCCGTACGGTGTGCCACTGGATTGCGCACACGACGCGCGGTGGGCGCATTGCGAATGCAAAAAGGCGTGGGCAGAAAACGTTCGCTATGCAGCAATGTCTGTCTGCCACGGACCAACGACGCTTGCACGTGCGGACGACCACGAACGGCTCCGAAGAATGGACGTCGTCTGCCAGGTGCCAGTCAAAAAGATGGAACACGCCAAAACACAGTCGTGTCAGCCCGTTTTGGCATTTTATAGTTAGCTCTACGAATATAGTACGAATCTTTCTCAAATTTAGCGTTACTGTTCCATTGGACCTCCCAACCGGCTTCTTTGGAGATTCGCCGAGAAAGAGGGTTAGATACCCAAGTTTTTTGATTAGTGTATGTTCGTGTTGACATATCCAGCTCCTACCGTAAAAATATAAAGCAAATAGGACAAAACCAGCGAGACAAAAAATGCTAGCTAGATCTCCAGATTCTGCCGCCACAGTGCTTTAGCTGACATGAGTCATACTTACTGATAGACGCAAAATAGACTACTCTTATTCTTGCGACATGCAAAGCGAAGAAATGCAACTAGCGAGTGGTTCGCTTCGAGCGCCGGCTTGTGGCCCGTCGCGAAGCACGAGTACCGGTAGTGGAACCTATATCATTGGCTTGGGCTCTGGTACGATTCCGAGATGGACGTGCTGTCGAAGAGGCTACCGAGGCGTAGTCGATACCGACAGGATCGTCCTGCTTCTCCTTCTCGTGGTCGCGAGCTCGCGTGCGGCGCCCACTACCGGGCCGAGTCGATGATGCCACGGAAGTTTCTTCGTTCGTTCTAGTTGCCGGTTTTTTCGTTGGGGTCACCGTCTTTTCGCCAGCGGTGGTATGTTCCATTCGGGCGACTAGGTCGGCCTTCAAACCATCCTTCGACAACCCACGATATCCAAGCTCCGCCCTCAATTCAGCAACAGTCTTCTTGGACCAGTCAATACGAACGTCCCCATTGCCTTCATCGATCCCTTCATCCTGACCGGCGGACTCGCTGGATGCAACCGAGACTCCATCAACTTCCTCATCGCCGTGTGTCAGTCGAGCTACTAGCTCTACTTTTCGACCATTGGTTGACAGGTTGCGACGAGATAATTCTCGTCGAAGATCAGCGACCGTTTTTTGGGACCAGTCGATGACTGCCTCTCCGTCTGTGTCTTCGAGTTCTGACGGTACGGCTTCTTCGGGTGTTCCGTCAACTGCTTCTTCGTCTTCGTCCTCAGCACTCTTTGCGGCGGATATTCGATCTACGAGCTCCACCTTTTTACCCCTTGTGGATAGTCCAAGACTCTCCAATTCCTGTTTTAGTTGGATGACTGTCCTGGACGACCAGTTCACTTGTTCCGTTGGAACCTTGGTATCCCCTTCTGATGACTCATCATTCGATGTCTCTTCGTCCAAACGTTCGTGGTTTGAAGTCGTATCACTTTCGGCTTTGATCGTCTCTTCCTGTACTCCTTCGTCCTTCTTTCCAACACTAGTTGTTTCGGTCAAGCGATCAATGAGCTCCGCTTTTTTGCCCCGTGTTGACAATCCACGACTCTCTAGTTCTTGTTTCAGCTGAATGACAGTCTTGGACGACCAGTCCACCTGATCGTCAAGCACCTTTGCAACGACGGAAGCCACTGATTCGCTATCACTCTCCTGGCGATCAGACTCTAACAGCGTGTTTCTCTGTAACCGTCCACTCCGTAGCAAAGATTGAGACTGCCGAACTGTGTCAATGTCCGGGGTACCCGTTTGGTGTGTATCGTGCAAAAGAAAGCCAGCTTCTTTGTCGTCTGGTGTCGCTGGCAAGCTGCCAGCGGATCGTCGGGCTTTCCTGCTGTCGACAATCTCTTCCGCTCTATCAGAACGGGATAAGTTATCCGCGACTTCTTCTTCTTGCTCGATTTCGCCTCGATCCGGCGCATACATACCTGGTTCCGTCGATGAGTCCTCATTCGGGTCATAAATAACAATTCGTCCAGATTTCTTTCCCGATGAAAGCGGTGTGCGTCTTGCAGGAGTTTGGGACGAGCGCTCCCGCACCGGTGTCCCTGCAGAGGTACTTTCTGGTGTTCGATCGACTACAAGGCGATCGGGCTCAGTAGCCGCAAGGGCCGTCGCTGATTCAATGCTCAAACTACTTTGAGAGCCTTGATCTGCCACTGCCATCGTAGAATCCAAGCGGCCGAGTACCGGACGTCGTGGCGTGGAAAGTATCTCCGAGTCTGACGGTCGCTTGTGCGTACCAGCATCAACGAGTGGACCCTGTTCATCTTCTGACGGGACGTGGTCGACTGCGGCTTGCTCTGTCACTTCAGAGATGGTGTTTGCAGGTGTGCTGGCATTCCGTGGCATCGCAGTCGGTCGGTCCGTCGCCTTCTGCAACTCTTTCGCGGACGAAACATCGGACCTTGACTCGATGTCACTGCCCATTTCAAAACCGATCTGAGAGTGATGTCCATACTCTAGCATGGACTTTTGAGAATGCGTTTCTTTCTGGGAGTTTTCAGGATGCGAAGAGATTGAAAAATCGTTTGCGTGGGAATGGTTTGCCTCATCCATTTCCGACATTATCCGACCGGTATTCTCTTTTACTTGAGAGGGTGCATCGAACTGGCTCATATTGGATCTGTTCGGACTGTCAGTCTGGCGGTGAATCGCCACTGCTTTATTGTCTTCCACATGTGGAGTTTGAAAAGTCAAATCGTCATTGCATTTCTCCTCTCTTTCTAGTTCTTGCTCCCTAGTCAATGCATGCAACAATGGATCTCGTGAAGCTACCTCTGTAGTGTCGGTATCTACGACGTTGCGCTCGCCAACTGGCTCGTCTTGACTATTTTCGGCGTCGTAGGCTGGATCACTATTGTCAGTAAGCTTTGCATTTTCGCTCATTGGACCAACTTGGTCTCCGATATTGACGTCTGGAGTCGCCTTTTCATCTGGAGATGAAATATTTCGCTTGGTGTCCATTATGGGCTCAATCTCGTCTTCGTCTGTTTGAGCTTGACTGTCTTCAGCCTCGTAGCCTGGGTCGGATTCAACGGAAGACTCTTTTGCTTTTGGCAGACCCACGTGGCGATGGCTGCGTGTACGCTGATTCTTAGATTCATCATGGCTATTTTCAGCCTCATAGCCAGGGTCCGGAAGAGATAATTCACACAATGTGGAAGAGAAAGGATGGGAACTTCCTTCCTCTCTGACCTCACCAATTTCAAATCGATCCTTGGGAACGTGGATGACAGCTTCTCTATTCTCCACGGTGACAGCTACACCTTTTTCGTCTCGGTATTCTTCATCGTCTTCTTCAGAATGGGCCTGGCTATCCTCGGCAAAGTAGCCAGGGTCAAAGGAGGTAGAATTCAAAAAGGAAACTCTGTTTTGACGCTTTGACAGGTTTCCACGATCGACTGCTTCTCCCTGGCTATCCTCTTGCTCAGTACCCTTCATTACATTTCCCTCCGATTCCTTTATACTTTCGCGGTCTTCAATATTCACATTTTCTTCAATTATGCCAGTGACAGCGATTTCTTCCTGCCGCTGCTCTTCAGTGTGCCTTCTAGGGGTGTTTTCCGCATCCTCCGTCGAAGATTCGGCATCTACGCTGCTTTCGACTTCGACCGATAACTGTTCGTTTTGCTCGTCAACAGCATCTAATAATGGACTGGAATGATCACGTAATTGGGAAGCAATAGACTCGAAGACCTCCGCGACACTTTTCTCATCGGCGGTTTCGTCGCCATCAAAGAGGGGCACTTTCCGTTTACGCTCTGATGTGTGTCTAGAGAATGAGCGCTTCAAACCGTCGTGACTATCTTCGCCTATCTGCGAGCCGACTTCTACAATTTCGACATGAGCTGGCTCCTGCTCCACGTGATACGAGCCTTCAGATTCAGGTCGACTTTCGTCGTCATAGCCGACTTCTTCCTCACTATTTCCCTCGGAACTTTCAACCTCTGCTCTCATATCTTCTCTCGAAAATGCCTCGTCTTCTTCATGCGACTCAACTAGCTCAATAGGCTCGTCGATTCCCCCCAACGGTTCTGCTTCAGCTTGAAGACCATCCTCCACGGACGTGTCTTCACCTTCATCCGAGTCTTGTACTTCGACTAATTCCTGCTCAGCTCCGTCAAGTCGGTCGATCAAAAGAACTTGACTTGCTGGATTTGGTCGTTGCAATAGTGCCGAGTAATCCGGAAGTCCGCTGGCTGAGGTCGGCACGGACGAAGGGACAGGATTGGGGTCATCCACCAGTTTGGCCGCCCATTCTTCTTGCTGCGATAGAGTCATGGGTGGTAACGGCCAGTACTTTTCGAAGAGTTCCAAACCTTTCTGTAGTGAATAGCGAGTAATGAGGAGAATCAGTAGGGATTTACGCGATGCCTTCCAAACGTGGCGACGTTCGTGCTCATTCCACTGTGGGCCGTCTAGTTGATTCGGTAGCGAATGGTACAGTTCACAAAAAACCTCCATTCCCAAAGTTCCCACAATTGGTACAAAGGCATTCGTCAGATTCTCTTGCGGTCGAGTTCTGAGGTCGATGAATACATGACTAGTGGCCAAAAGATGTTCAAATATAGCGTGGTAGGCGTGATTTTTTTCGGAACGTGGCAACCACACACACTTTTCCATTGCGTGCGCCTGTTGAATCGCTTGATGCAGTTGATCATCCGCAAGTTCAATTTCCAACATCACCGACAAGGGATACCCCGGGCGAGATAACCGTTCCCGTCGTGATAAGATCGGCTTGAGACTGTCGTCCGTATCGACACTCGGATTATTCGGCAAACCAGATATGTAGGTGTCCACTCGAAAGCCAAGCATGAGATCACGTGCACACTGGATGGCATCCTGGTCGTCGGCAAAGCCAGCATCGTTCTTCAGGCACATTATTTTGGCACAGCAAGCCGCCAGGGCGTGAAAGGAAAGACCGCTGGCGGTTTCCAGAGTGTAAAGTGGGGCAAAGCTGTTTTGTATCGCAAGGTAGCAAGGTCAGAAGCCATCCCGATGTTGCAAACAACACAACTGAACGACTAGACGCATTTGCATTGAAGATATACGTACTTTTTGTGGTGCACCAATTGCTGGACCAACCAATGTACATGCAAATCTTCGGGTAGGCACACTTCCCGATTCGCACGCCAGTAGTCGATCCAGTAGACGAGCATTCCCGTTTCCAAAAACGTACAGTTGCACCAGATACCAAACAAGTTGGCGTACGTACGCACCCGGTCTTGCGCTTCCGCTACCGTCCAAGACAAACCCATATTCTGTAGGCTTTCCGTGGTCCAAGACGTCAGTAGGTAGCATAGCAGGGTTTTCCAACACGACGCGGAGCTATCCACCGCTCCCGGATTGCGTTTGAGCCGCTTGCGCTGACGCGACGACGTCAGCGGTCGCGTTGCCGCTTGCAAATGCGACGGCAGACAGAGAAACAACTCGAGATCGATTGCCTCGTTGCTGACGTTGGTGTAATCGCCCACAAGCTGAGGCCAATCGTAGTCGCTGGCGCCCAAGAGCAGTTCCCACAACGAATCGGATCGCGGCTGTCCCAGTGCGTTCTGGAGCGTCCCGTGAATGGTACGAACGTCGAGACTCGGCAAAAGCTGGGATAGCAAGAGAAGCATAGAAACACGCTGGCGTTCCCGTTCACGCACTTGTTGCTGGACGACGAGACTGGCGGAACGCCTCCATGCGTACAGCAGCGCTTGATAGTCCGTCTCGGACAAGGGGCGCTGCGTGTCGGTCAAGATCGTTTCGTAGCGTGCTAGCGTGTCGTGAAAGATCCCTTCGGAAAAGGTCGGGATTGTAGTGTCACTGCCGATGGTATTCGTCGGGAGCGCTTGATGCAGAAAAGCATTGCCGCTCATGATGGCTGCCGTGACGGAACACGCGTGGACGCGAGGGAGGGTCGGAGCTTGGATGGAACTAGCTTACGTTCCAAAATGCCCTTTCGCCGAATATGAATCGCCAACTAGTTCGACGAAATTGCAATTGCTCTTCTGTCAAGGGTGTCGCCAACAAGTAGCAAGGGTGCTTTGGTCTAATGTTGCTTGATTGACTGCAAGAGATGGATAGGATTACAAGGGTTTTTCCCGTGCGATGTGCCAAACTGTACAATGCACGCGGCGTCCAAAATTGGGCTCCTCAAAACCCGATCGAGACACACCCACCGAGCGATTTCTGTCTGGCCGATAGTCCGGTAATCGAGTGTCTGGATTTTCTCGTTTCGGGATAGGGTTGGGTTTCCAAGGGGAGAACCAGAATCATTTTACTCTTACATTAGGTTACCTGTTAGGCAACCGACCGAGCCTCCGTCGAGACTGACCATGGTGACGACCGGTACGATATCCAGAAGTCCAGTAGAGACTTCTCGTTGTGATAATTCTTCCAATGCGTTCAGAATTCTCTTGACAGGAGCCTCGGGCTACTTGGGGCAACATATTTTGGCATCGCTCTTCCAATCATCGAGTCACCCAGAACAACACTCCTACGAAATATACGCGTTGTATCACCGTGCCGAAGGCTTTGCTGCTGCAGTATCAACGGCTGCCGCCCAATTTCCGACTACCAAGGTACACGTACAGGCACTAGATTTAAGCGATCAAAGAGCCGTACGGGACTGGTTCGCCAGGATACCAATATTGGACGTTTGTATCCATACGGCCGCCTTGTCGAGTCCCCGGACCTGCCAAGCACAACCCGAGCTCGCCCATAACAGTAACTGTCCAAAAGCCTTTCTGGATGCCCTGTTGGAAGTTCGAAATACCTACGTTATTGCTTTATCCACGGACCAAGTCTACGATGGAACAGAACCACCTTACCGAGAGGACACTCCTCCGGAACCTTGTAATGTGTACGGAAGAACCAAACTAGCTTTGGAACATCATTTGTTGCAAAGCAACAACTGTCGTACCTTGATACTCCGTAGCAGTATCATTCTGGGTCCCCGTGCCCCCGTTCTTCCCGAAATAGCGCACGAAACATTTTTGCACTTTTGTGCCACCCGCCAAGGCGTGGACACGGTCTTTTACCGGGATGAAGTTCGGTCCGTGGTGTCTGTACACGACGTCGTAGCGGTAATACTGGGACTGCTCGCCAGTTTTCGCAACGGTGATACCGTCCCCACGGGCGTGTACAATATGGGTGGCCCGACTGCTGTTAGTCGGGTAGATATGGCGGAACTAGTCTTTGAGCACTTGGGGTACAACCCCCAACACATTCTCGCCAAAGATAGGGCCGCCGTACCACCTTCCGCCGATAGCGTACCGAGTCCTTTGAACATTGCCATGGATAGCTCATTGCTTTATCAATATACGAAAAGAAGCTTTAGCAGTGTCAAAAACATGGTGGAATCAACGTTTCCGAAGGGATCGGATGGTTCCACTTTGCAGCATGTGTAGGTACCAAAGGAACTGCACGGGAAATTCGTGTCGATACGATTCAATGTACGCGAGCGCAAATTAAAGTCGTTATACTGCAGGTCACTATCGGCTTTCTATGGCGGATCTCGTGTACAGCAATTCTGATTGTGTATGATGGCTCCGCCCGATTTGCACTAACTGATACCGTTTGTCCAACTGATGACTCGTTTCTTACGACAGTATTATAAATATTGCTAGACTATACGCATTCCCGGCTTACACTTCTGTCAAAGCCGCAACGCCGGGCAATACCTTGCCCTCCAGAAGCTCCAAACTGGCGCCACCGCCCGTCGAAATGTGAGAAACCTTGTCACCCAAACCCGCTTTGTTGACGGCGGCCACAGAGTCGCCACCACCAATTATGGTGACGGCGCCCCGTTCGGCAGTGGCTTGGGCGAGCATCTGGGCAACATCGTTGGTGCCAGCCGCAAAGTTGCTAAATTCAAAGACGCCCATCGGACCGTTCCAAACTATCATAGCAAGAGACAATAGCGAACATGAGATGGCAAACAAACAATAACCCGACCCACTTTCAATCAAATAACGCGTAACGACGTACCAATTGTATTGGCTTCGGCAATTTCGCTACGAAACAAATCGATCGTTTCCGGTCCAATGTCCAGTCCCATCCAGTCTCCGGAAATGTCGGTGACCTTCGCCACGGCCGAGTTTGCATCATTGTCAAACTTATCAGCCAAGACAACGTCAACAGGCAGAATCAGTTTGACACCCTTTTCTTCGGCCTTTTTCATCAATGAACTCGCCAATTCCACAATGTCGTCTTCCACGAGCGATGCGCCAATGTCGTAACCGAGAGCCTTGTAAAAGGTAAAGATCATACCGCCGCCAATCAAAATGACATCGCACTTGTCCAAAAGCGATTCGATGACCGGAATTTTGGTGGATACTTTGGCACCACCGACAATAGCCATCATGGGGCGTTTGGGCTCTTCCACGGCACCTTGCAAGTATTGCAATTCCTTCTCCATAAGTTTTCCAGCAGCGTTGAACTTCATATGGGTGGTCACACCGGCAGTCGAAGAATGTGCTCGGTGAGCCGTGCCAAAGGCGTCCATGACGAAATAATCAGCAAGTTTTCCGAGCCCGGCTGCGAGTTCCGGATCGTTCTTGGTTTCTCCGCTGTAAAAACGGGTGTTTTCCAACAAGACAACCTTTCCCTCACCCAAATTTTTCGTTGCGGCTTCAACATCCGGTCCCATGCAATCATCAAGTTTGGTAATCGTCTGCCCCAGCAGTACTTCGAGCGGCTTCACCACTGGGTTGAGCCGACCATTCTTGCCAGTTTCGATAATTTCACCCTTGGGTCGGCCAAAATGGCTGCAGAGAATCACGTTGGCTCCCTGCTCGAGCAAGAATTTCGTGGTTGGAACAATGGCGCGCAGGCGTGTGTCATCCGTCACCGTTACATCATCCTAATGTGAAAGTCCAGCAGATCAGAAAGAGATTCATCAACGGCGTTGGGAACAAGAGTATATATCCGAAAGCGAACAATCCGAGAAACCAAAAGATTCGATGGGACGTACCGTGGCCAGGGGGGCATTCAAATCAACGCGCACGAGAACATTGGTCCCTTTCATATCGACTTGCTGGGCCAGTTGCTCGACCGTCATTTTGGCTTGGATCACTGGGGCAGCGTGAAAGCTACGAATTCGGACTGCAAAAGCATTTGCTTTACAGCAAGAGGTCAAGCTGCTGGTTACTGGTGAACGCCGCAAAGCCGTTGAAGTCAACATACGGAACATGATGATACGGGAGGAGTTGCGGTATTTGCTCCACGGGATCTTAGAGATGATCACACAAGGTTGTGCCGCAGTCGGCAACACGACACCAGCACGAGAGCTTTTGTCCTCGCCCACAGCCAGCATCGGCACTTGGCTATCCTGGGTTAACGTTGACTGACTAGGAACGCAATGCAATAATATCACTGATGACGTGTAGGACATAGGACGTGTCCATTGGCGAGATGACGTAGATTTTACAAAAATTTCCGACTAGTGCAACTGACAGTGACGCTGCGCCTGTCAGTTACACGTGTGAGTTCCTCGTGGTGTTTAGCCTCTCAAAGCTGTCAAGCTATATCGAAAAGCCTTATCTTGCACCTCTGCGTAGCCAAAGCCTGGTATAGGATTGCATTATTGTTAGTCATCCGAGTAGAACATGTTCTATTGAGCTCCAAGCCAATCTACTAAGTATTCTATTTAGTTTCATCCTTGGGCAACGGTTTGTAGAGATTCCATGGGACCTGTAAACAAAAGTGCGTCCAGAATATCTTTGTCGTGATCCGCCAGGGTCGGATTTTCAGCGTAGAGCGCGCATACTCGGACATGGGTAGTCTCTCCTGGAAACACCACAAATTCAAGCTCGAAAGTGGAACTAGGAGGCTTGGCATCATCTGCTACACTATTCGACTCATTCGTTTCTATCGGCTGCTCGGGACCGTCTATCTCCACCAGGGTCGCCGAACCTTTCGACTTTCCAATCAAATCGCCATATTCCTGATTGAAAGAAAATCCCAACACCATACCATCTTGATCTACAGCATATGCGACCTTCAGAATCATTCCTTCCTGTTGCCGGGCAAGGGTAACAGTCGGGTTGACTAAGACAGGTTCTTTATTTGCCGGTAAGCGTTTCCAAAGGGGCGTATCCTTGGCCGATCCTGGTACTGTTTCTCGAAAGTCCAGTCCTCGCTCTTGGACAAATATTTTCCACATGCCCCAGTCAATGTCTGGTTCCCACGTTCGGCGCTCGTCAGCGTTTACCGAAAGTTCTATGTCGTGGACTAATTCCTGCTTCATGTCCAGTGATACGAGAGAGTAGAGATTCGTAAATTCCATCAAGCACTGCTGGTGAGGCCCAAAGTAACGCATGCACTTGGTGGCACCTCCTTCTTCGTTTTCGTGATCTTTGAAGCATCGCTCCAGCTTGCGCCAAAAAGGCCGACATGGCCCTTGTCGAAAAGTCTGACACATGGAACAAGTCGTTTCTTCGTCTTCGTCGGGAAGATTTTCGTATGGATCCGTTTCGTCCTTTACTTCTTCCTGGGATGTGCCTTCCTTGTATTCGTCACATCGTGCTTCGAAAAAGAAGGAGCTTCCAGCCGCGACAGCCAAGACGATGGAACCGAAAAAGCCAATTGGAGCGCAGTGTCCGCTTTCAGTGATTGTCGGCAGATCCCAACACGAAAGGGATGTGGCCTTCGGCGTAAAAGCCCTAGCGGTATTTCCTATCAAAGTTGATCCTAACAGACCAGGCACACCCAAAAGAGAGGGTCGAGCCCTCTTGCACAGCTTTGGATTCGGAAGGCGGACGACGCTACAAAGCTTCCGAAGAACCATAAGGCAGTCAGATGATATTTTTGACAAGGACGTCAAGCAGACTGCTTTAGGAGATCAACCAGGTATTGCAGCCGATTACAAACAAAACCTGTGCACAGCCTGAGACCAAACACTCCACCAAATTGGTAGTCTTCTGGTGCTCATCCGACTCCTTGATTCTAGGTTTTCTTTGTTTCTCAAAGAAGCAAGCAGTAAGGCAGAGGCAGTTTATGGCCTCAATTTTGTTTTGGCTTTGTTGCGCTGAAGGCCGTCTGCTCGTGGGCCGGAGATAATTGAATCGACTTCATCGTTAACACGTCACACTACTCACAGACAGACCCTCCCCGAACTCGTCCTATAAACATCAGCGAGATCAATCTCCAGCGATTCGATCTTTACATCTTGGCCATAGAAAGTCGAGTGCATTTCGACAGTTTTATAGTAGAAAGTCGGGTGGCTATTGCATAAGCCAACGATTAAGCTATAGATGGTAGCACAATGCACATAAGTCGTGTGGGAGGAATATTAATGGCAAACATAAGTCTTTCACTCTAAAAGTTCTTTTGGAAATAGGCCAAGGTCATTCTTGAAGCACAAACTGCATGTTCCAAAGAGCCGACATTACGTAAGTTGCGATCTGTCAGCTGATACTGACTTTTTTCCAGTCTATTCAAGAAGGTCTCTGACGCCAATCCAGGTAACAAAACAGAAACGGCTTTGTTCCCGTTTGGTTCCGCTAGTATCGCTTCGCGTAGATCGCGGGCTTTCTGCAAGTTGTCTCTTGCCGTCTCGACGATGTCTCGTACTGCGTTTTCCATGGCTCGTAAACAGACCTTATCACCTTGACCCAACGCTGAAAGTAAGTACCGGGGACTGCGCACGCCATATTTTGTCGTCAGTTCCGTGGGAATGATCAGTTTTCCGGTTGTGCTGATGACAGGAATGCTCAAACGAAGTGCATTGGTTACGCCGTGAGCAATACCGACTAGACGGGCAGCCTCGTGACAAGCAGGGGAAATGTCGGGCATTATTTCCCCACTTTCCAAAACTAGTTCGGCCAAAGTGCCACAAGACTGCTCCGCATGCCTGGTAAGATCCGCAACGGTTTCGTATTGTTTTACATTCAAATCCTTGGCTCTTCCATCAATTATGTCATCGAAATGCTGTTTGGTCCAAGGAACCTCAGTCGAGAGAGATTGTAAGAGTCGCAAAGTCGGATGGTGATTCTGGTTCACGGTCAACACATCACCAGCGAAGACGGCGTCAACACCTTGTTTCCACCACTTCAGCTGTTCCTCGGGTGATGAGTGCTTTGATATCTTTGCAGAGTTTCCAAATCTTAGACCACTTTCAATCCAAAAGCCACGGACTGCGTAGTATGCTTTTTGCATTCGCCGTTCCGGCAGCAAAAGGCCCGGGAGATACCCAGCTGGGTCGTGAAGGCGCACAGTTTTGATGGCGCTATCCAAATCTCGCTGTTGCTCAGCGTTGGAAGTTACGATCCGGCTCAGTATATTCAGCGCACGTCGCTGAGTTTGCCGGTGTATGGCCTGCGGTAGCGTCCGTTTCGTCAGCGTAATCATGTTATTTTGGCAAGCATTCATGCTAACTGTGTGGTCTGGCAAAGTGTGATTCTGGTTCACGGTCATGTCATCGTCGTGTGTCGTGCGAAGTAGCGACAGTGAGAAAACTCCAAAAACCAGCTGGTGACGTGTCTGGTGGGACTAAAAATCTGCAAGAACTCACAGTCACTGGAACGTTGGAGATGTTTCTAACAATAACACTACAGCTATGGCACGTATGCAAGCGCCTTCCTCAATTCACAGTCGGCTGACTGCAAATCAAACTTCGCTCATCAACACAAAAATCTCGTTCACAGGAAGCGATCATACGAGGATCGTCATCTCAAGAATGGACAAATCCGTACACAAAAGAGTGATGTGACAACGAAAAATCTCACGCAGGAACAAAAAATACAATATTTACTGTTAGAACTGAAGACACAATTTTAAAGGTTGAGGCACATATCGAGGAAGCTCATAACGTTGACCTTGAGTATGTTTTCAAAGTGCTCGTCGTGCCATCCTCACTAGTGCAACCCATTCAGATGTAGGTGAAATGTAGCATCGCTGGTTTTCCGCAGGGTCGGCACGGCTTAAGATGCCGATAACTTCACCCTGTTGATTCACACAAGGTCCACCTGAATGGCCACCAATCGTTGGACAAATGACAACGATTTCTTGACGAGGTTTGAACAGATCGCGTACTTTGTTGCCGCTTTCTTCGCCGCTTGCAAATCGTTTGCATACGTAGCCTCGAGCAAAGTCCACGTAGCGATTGAGACTTTCGCCTGGTAACAAACGGCCTTCGCCGCCTTGATTATACCCTAGAATACGAACCTGTTCCTCTAGCTCACACTTGTCAGTAATCTTGAGTGCTTGCAGTTTCTCTTTCTTCATTGCTACTGGATTGTTGAGAAGCAAACGCTCTGGCTGGTCGCCGCAACCGTCTCCGTATCCGCCAACGTCTTGCTCCATGCGGGTTGTAATGCGTAGTACACAAGCGTCTAAGTGACACTCGCCCCGTTCCATACTTGGATCTTTGGCGACAATAGTGGCAAAGTAGCGAAATACCGCCATATCTTTGTTGCCTGCGTCCCCGCCTTCCTTTTCCCGAGGAATGACTCCAATCACCACCTTTCCTTGACGTAAACCGTAGTAATTTTCCCCAAATGGTGTGTTTTTATCGCCCCAAATATTCATGAGTGTGTGACTCGCCGTGACTATTAAGCCGTGCTTGCGGTCAACAATAAATCCTGAACCTACGCGAATTATCTTGCGTTCTTTACCGTCCCAGAGTCCAACAACGACGATCGCCCGCAGAAGGTCCTGGACAGGGACGCTGGAATCTAAACCACTCTCGCTTGGCTGTGTGAAGGCTTCCTGCTTGGCCTTTGGGAACACGTCAATCGGCCCAGCGACCAGTGGAGTATCGACTCGATGACCGTGCTGACAACGAATATTTCCTTCACCGTTCAGTACAGACGAACGGATAGAATTGAACTCCCATGAGCTGGCCTCGCTGACGCCTTTCTTAGCCAAACATTCTGGACAAAAAGCTTGCTTCTCGTACTCAAGACCTCCGTATTGGTCCATGACGCGGCGAACGCACTTCAAAACAAGCAGATATCCTCCCTTCCAGATTTTGCGACCCCCATCCCCTACTTGGCCACGGCCACTCACTATCAGTCGTCGCATTCCAATGCCCATGTATGCTGAACCAACGCAAAGATGAGAGTCGCGGTCGGCAAGTAGCGCAATGATCTCAACTATGCTCTCTTTGCTAGACCCGTCGCCAGCAGTAACTTGAGTGCCAAGCTTGAGTAGGAAAGCAGTGCGCCAGCAAAGAACTTCTTTGACAGTAAGCTTTCCTTCGTAAGTCGCAATATCATTACCCAGAAAGTCTTGACCAGAGACGTTCTTGCGATGGGCGACGGCGTAGATGGAGCTGAGAACTCCAGCCGTGAGACGTTCCATCAGGCCAGGTGGGACGCCATCGGGAAACAAAATAGAATGGCACAAGGTCGTTTTCCAGGAGTCCGTATTCTTGTATGTCCATGCCTCCGCAGGCTCACTCGAACCAAGTAGACTGGGCAAAAAGAAAAATTCAGCCTTTGGCGCAACCTCGTCAGAGTCGACGATAATTTCAACTTCTTCCGGAGTCGGTGCATGTCCACATAAACTGTCAACCAATTGGGCGTATTCGTGTCCTCCGAGAAAAGCCTTATCGATACTAAGATCGATGGGAACGAAAACACCAAAACGAATCAGCAATAGCTGCAAAAACTCAAACGGAGTCACAGTCATGTTGTTTGAATACTTCTGCGCTCGTTCTGCGGCTCTTTTCGTTATTCCTTTGGTCTGCCATAAAAGACAGGCGTCTTCGGCGGTAATAACCGGGCAATTCATTTGTGCATCATAAAAGCTTGTATCACGTGCTAGTCGACGCCCTTGGCCAATAGAGGTCATCCGTCGTGTTTCCTTTATCTCGCGGTCTAGGTCATGACGTAGAATACATGCCACAGCCGTTACAAGCCATCTCGGATTCAAAAAGACAAACTGCGAAAGACTGCTTGACATGAAGTCGTCCACAGTACTTAACGATCCATCTGCTGTGCTCTGGGCTGTGATGCTTGTGTCATCCATAGAGAGAACAGCTGTGTCAGGATCTGTATCATCGACGTCAGAATCATTGCCATCGCATCTTTCCCTTGCCATGGAACCCTTCTCTCCTTGATCATTTTCTGATCCCTTATCCGACTTCTTCCAAATGAAAGTGAATAGGTGAGAAAATCCAATGTAAACAAAAAAGAAATCTTAGACAACCAGACGTACCTTTTTAATTGGGTTGGCGACTTGGTCTTTTGTGGTCATGACACCCCCGAAATAAGAGAGCTCGCCAATATTTGTCAGAAAATGAAGAGCATCGCTTATATCTTCTACGCTTGTTAGCCCACGATCACGTAGCTGATTAATAAAGTAGCCCCACTCAACAACCATGAATTTAGAACGCATGTGAGTAACCGCCTCGCGAACTTCCAAGCGCATCCGTGGAATCCGAGCCCCAACATGGCCATGAAAAATTGGATAACGCCACTGCCCTTTGTCCCGTCCACTGGCAATATCAATAATTTTGGAAGTCAAACGATCGAACCCCGTGTATTGCGTGCCACTGACTCGTACCACGCTGTCTTCGTCATTGCCAAAAATAAGCTTCGGCCGGGTATAAGGGCATAGCAGTTTGCGTAATCGCAATGCAGCCGGGTCATCTGCACGATTTTGATCGACGTAGTCCTTCAACCGCTTCTTGATTCCTTTGATCCGGCGTCTTTCATGCTTTAAGAGACGGTTCTTCAGCATGTTGCATCTGCGTTTCGCCTCTCCTTCGCAATCATCACCAGCGAAATAGTCGGCAAAAGAGGATACTGGGAGTATGGCGGCACCAGGAGAGCTGCTCTGAATACAGTCCACCCAAAATTGCACCTTTTCGTCAATATCCCTTTCCAAGGCACGATCAGCCCGACGTGCTTCTTCCTCCACTGCAAAATTGTCATCGTCACAATCTCCGACAGACTCATCATCGGAAGAGTCATACGAGAGTTTGAATGCCCCAGTTTCGCTATCTTCCAGCAAGGACCCTTTCCGTTTCATTGTATCTCGATTCATCGCACCCATGTCCCATACAAGAACGTATAGCGCGCGTGAAGAGAAGAACAGTTCGTGTGTTGCGTGATAAACGTGCTGCCCGGCGAAGTCCCAAACGCTAAATTTAACATCCACATCGCCACAAGCTGCCGAAAGTTCTTCGTCCTGGAATTCGATTCGAGAATCGATATGTTCAAAGCGAACATCTTCCTTCGGATTCCATTGATAAATATCGACACCGACGGTTCTTTGGTCATGCGTTGGTACAGACGCAGCTTCACCTCCAATCAGACGTTTGATCATTGATGTTTTTCCAACCTGGGACAGCAAACGAGATTAGCCACAACCTATCCAAAACCTCCCGTCGAGCGGATTCATAACACGTACCATTGCCATTCCAACAAAGATCACTTTTAGCGTATCGTTCACCGTCACTTGATCGTACGCGTCCACAACGGGCGATGAAGCTGCCACTGACTCGACCACTTCCTCAGACGATTCTGATGTTAGTCGTTGTTGAAGACTTCTTTCTTTTCCCAAATCAACGGAGGACGTGTCTCTTTCCATTGGCGCTACCTTTAAAGCAAAGGCACCTTGCTCGTTTACGTAGTGCCCGTCATCCAGATGCGCTCCCGACTGAACAGGACCAACAGAATTCGCCATAGCACTGTCGTCAGTATTCTTTCGTGACGGCTTTGTCAACGATTTCATAAAGCCTCCGTAACACTTCTTCTTTGGCACAGCTTTTTTGCCTTTTTGTGCCTTCTTTTGTACTTCTTCCAGGGCTCGCTGTTTGGACTGTTCCTCCATCCGCAAACAGTGATAGTATCGTCGCATGCTGCAGATGCCACGATCACACGTTTCTTGGGGAGGTTGAATTACAGGATTGCTAGAGACGTCGATCAATTTCAACTCCATTTCACAAACACGCATAGGAACCTTCTCCAAAAAGTTGTTCATGACTTTGAGAGTCTTCAGTGCCTTGAGTTGATCTAGATCGTCCGGCAAGTAGGCCAAATCGTTGTACCCGAGGTTCAAGATTTCCAACTTAGACAAAACTGTCGTATTATGATGAATGATAATTTCTGCAACCTTGTTGCCGTACATGTTGAGCTCCTGCAGCTCGGGCAAGCCTTCCAAAATACCCTACAAACAGAGACAATGTCAATATCGTTAGATCTAGTACTCACCCGCACGGGTAACCAGTACTTTAATGTGGACTGACAAGTATCAGTACTTACTTCTTCGGGGAAATCCCGTAATCGATTGTGGCTAACGTTGAGGCGCTTGAGTTGCGGCAAATTCCATTTGTCTGGCAATTGGTGCAACTCGCATTGGGAAATATCCAAGTGCTTCAGAAAGGGTAAGTGCTGGACCAACTTGGCGGGAACGGATCCCAACCGATTCCCCGTCAAGCTAAGTTTGTGTAAGGTGTTACCCAGGCTGGTTCCGACGAGATACTGCAGGGGCAAATCAGCAGCCGTCAAACTCATGTTGTTGAGTACCAGTTTCTTTTTATTGAAGGGAAACCGCACCGATTCGCACTGATCCAGGAGCAAATTAATTTTGCGGCGCTTCAAATTGTCCGCTTCCGAGTCGGCTTCCGCGTTGGCGTCGACACCCGTCGGAAAGATGAGCGAACTCGATTTCCCCAACAGGGATCCGGAATGCGGCGTTTTTCCGTACAGTAACGATCCCGTCGACTGATCACTCGACGACCGCTCCAAACTGGAGCCGTGCGTCATTTCGGAAAAGTTGGGTGGCGCCACCACCACAACCTTGGGTGTGGTCATGATTGTCGTCGCAGAATTCGAGTCTCCATTCTGCCCACCACCAGCAGAAGCAGGACCGGTAGCAATAGAAGCATCGATAATGGCGCTCTGCGAGTCCCATTTTTGACGGCGGTCGGCTGCGCGCTGTTTGTCGACGAGTTTTTCCTTTTTCTTTTTGGCTAGTACGGGTTTGGTGGTGGTCGACGTCGTGATAGTTTCCCACGATGCGTTAGAGCATACCGACATGGAAGATTCCTTGCGGCGTAAAATTTCGTGTGGGGTCGTTCCGTGCAAACTATTCGGACCACCGTTCCACTGCAATACAACAAAACGAAACGTCAACAACACACAGGGACACAGGCAAGTAAGTACGACGTATATTCACGAGAGAACTGGCGTCCCACAAATCCTCAGCATTTGCGGAAAACAGCACTCGTACGTACCAAGGAATGCAAAGCAGTTCCGGTAGCAGCAGTGGGAGTGGCGTGACTGGAATCGCTTTGTCCACGTTCTACCGAGTCGGTAGAATCGTGCGACTCCAGAGCTGCTCCCAAAACTCCCGTTGATTTCCGAGCACTGTTACTAGTGTACTGATCTTTTCCGCTGTTCATGTGGACGCTAGCAAAGGCGGGTCCGGTACTACCGGCTTCGCTCGTTCGCCAAAAGCTGCCTCCGCCTGTGCTTGTGCCATTTCCCCCTGCACTAGCATTGCTGTTGCCACCTCCACTATCTCTCCGCGATTTACTGTGCACGGCGTAACGTTGGTGAAAGTCTTCGGCGACTTCGTCTTCCCGGTGTAAAAAGCCGGTGCGTTGTTCTTCGTAGGAGAAGGCCGGCTCCGACTCGTCCGGAGACGTACGAATTTCGCGATGCAAGGTGTGAATTGGACGGGGTTTGGACATGTGGGATCGTTCCGCACTTGTTCTTTGAAAAGACTGGAGAATGTCTGTATCGTCTTGGAATCAACCGGCTGCCAATACCTGAGGGACGTAGTGGAGAGAAGGTGGGTAGTTCGATTAGGTTACTGTTGCAATAGCTCTCAACGGCAGAGAAGCGTGGAGATCGTGCCTGGATGTGTTTCGCAATATTCGGGTTTCCTCGCGTTCCGTCGCATCTGACATGAAACAAACAAGAGCGGCATCACGCACAGCACGGTAGCCAAGTTAGATCTACATCTCTTCCCGTGAATCGTCATTCCCGAATGGTGACGTTCACAGGGAAGTCGATGGAACACAATCCTGTGCAGCTGCTCATTGGATCGAAATATCTGCAGCGACATATCTATTCTCTTCCAGACAGGTATTTTCGTTGGGGACAGTGAAGGACTTGGACTTGAGGTATATGCGATGCGATGCAACATACCAGATACCGGAATCCATTTTGTACACACCTCTGCTGTTAGAATTCGCATTGGGAACGATGGAAACTATCTTTGGTGTCGCACGGATGAGAGTTCGGGTGCTCTAGGTTTGCACGACGAGCTGGTTCGGATTCGGATCCAACGGACTGCTTCAGATTTGGAAGCTGTGACTCGATCTCTGTCGAGTGACGAAGCGACTCACAACATGAGGATCATCAAAATTCATTCACACAATGCCATTGCATCAACGACATTCAATTACCCAAGCACCGTCAACTACTAATGGACGCCTTTGGAAAAGTCCGAGGAAGGATCCGGATAAATCGAACCCCGACCGAAAGGATTCGCGGTGTTTGTCGCCTCAGAAACAAAATGGCGAGCCGCTGAGCATCGTTTGGCTCGCCCTGGTATTCGGATCCTTAGTGTATACCGCGGTAAAGCTTCACCGTACGATATTACCGAACATTTCTGAGCATTTGCCGGGATCGTCTCTGTACGCTGACGAGTTCGTGGCTCGTTCTTCCCCATCTTGCACTCTCTGGTTAGCGGAATCCATCGTCTTTCCAGGCGAACGTGGCGTCTTTGTGGGCACTGCCACTCCCATGGGACAAGCATTGGCGCCACCGGAAGTTCTTTTGGCAATTGTGGACGCCAATGTGAACGAATTCAGTCCGTGGCACGACATTGCTCGCTCTGAACATACTATCGCCACTGTCTTGAAAGACCAACCAAAGTACCTTTCTACCCATCGATTAGATCTTGTTATTCCAGGCTTGTCGTCGTTACTGGGATGCTCAGACGAGTTTGCGAATGTAATCCTCAGCCGGAACACCACCGATATCGGCTTGTCTATCACTAGTCCATCGGCCGGAAGCTTTTCCCACGTCTACCAGGACAGCGTGCGTGCTGCCTATGATTTGTGGGCAGGCGAAGAACTAGTATTTCCTTGTCCTGCACATACACACGGACATTTCAAGGAGGAGTTTTTACTACCGAGTGCCGCCACAAGAAACGTATTTTCCTTACAGGGGCGGGATCCACTTTGGCTCGATGAATCACAGCATTCAATTTGTATCGACAACTTAATTGACGAGCCCACCACCGCCGTTTCGCAAAATGTCGGTCGTGGCGCGTTTGCCAAACGCGGTGTCGGTGCGGGTGACGTTTTGACAACAAGTCCAGTTATTCTGGTCGACCGCTCACAGATGCAAATTATGGAGCACATTTCTGCCGATCAAAGCGACTTGCCCTCCGCAGTCTTGCAGCAAGGGGTAGAGTTCTTGGACAAGCTTCTGGGATACCAGTTATGGACGAACTACTGTTTCGGACGCCCGGAAAGTACTATTATGTTGTTCCCAACATCTCCTTTAGTTAACGCAATCCATCACAGTCCAAGCAAAGAAGAAGCCAACGTGATGGTGCGTTGGAAGTCCGGTAGCCCAACAACTACTGAGCTTTTGAAACAAACGGCGCACGAAGCTTTGGCCATTCCTGCCTCAAATGATGTATTGATTGAGTATGTGGCAATACGCGACATACAACCTGGCGATGAGATTTTTTTGAATTATGGAGACGAATGGGAGGCTGCTTGGCAGCAGCATGTAGAGTCGTGGGATCCTCTAGTGAGCCATGTCATCAAACCCTTCCGTCACGAAATTGGTCTACCTAAGGGTTTCATTCCCTACACATGGTATACTGCTGATCCCGATTCAAAAGGAGACTTTCTACCCCAAGCTCTGGCGCCAGGCGAACTAGCTCCTATTCGATGGAATGATACCCAGGAAGTGGTCACACCAAATGCATATAGGTTGGGACTCGATAAAAGTGTGCGTATGGGTCTGCTCAAATATTGCGACGAGATGGGTATAACAGATGTTCTTAGGCGGGTGACTGGTGGTGGCAACAGTCTGGCAATTGATTCCAACACAATAGTCCACTTAAATGGATACAAATGGTTTCTTCAGCGGCCCAATTCAAAGTGGAACTCAAATCTGTCTTGGCTTTCCCCCTACGATCAAAACAGTCATGATGATTATCTACAAGCGCTAAGCGCTTCTAAGTTCGACGCAGTGCTTGACGCTATCGGTCGCTCATTAAACATGGATGGGCTTGTTGCGTTCCATCTCACATTTATCGCCGTGTCAAGGTCAACGAGGGGCTACCTGCACTATGATCTCCGCAATACTGGTAGGAAGATGTACAATGTCATTATTCCACTGAATCTCGCGGACGATACCGGGCCAGAACTTGACTTGCAGGATGCATCCGATGATGCTGCGATTGGTAGATACAGGTACGAATACGACGTAGCTTCTTTGACGGGCGACGACGCGTACCATGCGACGTCAGCATGCGACTATCGTAGCACAAAAGAATTCCGCATGGCAGCAACAGTATACGTCGCCGATGTTAATGAAATGAATGCGGAGTCGATTGTTGATGGCTACACGCAGTACTTTCCCCCCACGGACATGGAGCTTCTCTTGTCGTGGGCAGGCAGACACTGGAAGAAAGGGGGCGGGGCCAGCCTCCCAAAACCTCATCCGAACCACATTTTGAGTCGGTACAGGGAATAGGACAGCTCTGATACTCTTTTTGCTTCTAAAGCTCATAAATTCCGTCTCTACTTGAAACTAAAAAGTTTCATGATTAATCGGTGACTTTGAAGGCTTCAAATACCTCATGTATGCCTATGCATTTTCGTTATACTAGGGTAGCGTTGTTTGCGAGGAGCTACGAGAAGGCCAATTTCACTGTCCTCCGCGTTGAGATGCTTCTTCATTCCCGGCAGTCATCTGGCTTATACCGAACAGGATAATTGTCTCTACGTCAAGCTCTTTGGGATCAAAGAACTACGATTTCCATCCAAAAATTGGTTCCACTCGCCCCAACTATCGCGCGGGGCGTACTGAAGGGGCGTAAAACCTCGTCTATCCTGAATAAGAAGCAAGTCGGGAAACTCATCCAATATGACTTGAATGCACTCAAAATTTGGCCGGGAGCTCCAGCAACCGTCATGCAAAGGATTGCGCCCCGAGTCACAACATACCCTTACGTCTACTCCTTGTGCCACAAGAAAACGCAACGCTTCGGTCGATCCCCTTCGAGATGCCAAGTGCACAATTGACTCCCCAAAACGATTGCAGCACTGAAATGATTTGACCGTATCCAAGAGAAGAAAAAGAGCATCCAAATTATTGTCGCGGACAGCATGCACCAATTTCATTTCATATGCATGGATCATCTCCGGCAACACTTTCACAAAGAAAGACTCCAGAGAGTCATACTTTCTTGGCAACGCGGAAACACCTTCCTGGCAAAGTATCTCTTGCAACTTTTCGTTGGGATTCTGCTCCACTTTACCATTCTCCTCAGTTGGTCCTTTCCTTTGGGAAGGCAAAATGGTCTGAACAATAAGTCCGATGTTACCGCTAGGATTGTTGCGGGGCTCCGAGCTGCGACGCAGCATGTGGCGGACAGTCTGATCTTGCTCCAGCATTTTACTAAAAATGTTTTGCTCACTGGAGCTCATGGCCAGCATGTGCTGGACTTCTTCCGAAACGAAAATCCCCTTGAACTGATTCTGGTTTACCGACTCTGGTCGCTGATGGCCAGCCCAGTCGAGACAAGCATCGGTTGTCGACACAGAACTCTCCTCTTCGGAGTCGACATCCGAGGATGAATCTGTTGAAGTTTCATCATTGGATTCTTCGTACTCATACTCAGCTCTCTCGTCATCGCCTATAAGCTTCTCCAGATTGCTAGCTGTTAGGATCGTTATTACGTGATCCACCTCCATGTCGGTTCGAAGGTGAAGTGACGAAAAGAAATTTCAAACGGGATGTGGGGTTCCAATTTAATGAGTTAGTGATGGTCGCATATGACGAGAGCACCTGGCGAGTGTTTGCATAAGAGACAAAATACTGATAAGTCACGAACCACGTGGCGACTATTTCTGACACGTTGATTGTGACCCCATGACCAGTGAAGCTGGAACGTGGTTGCAATAGACATAAGAAACCATAGCTCATAAGGGCATATAACGAAATACAAATGCTTTATTTAACAACCATATTGCCTACTCGGAGTAGACTGACCACGTCAAAAAATTTTCTTGGGCGAAACAAGCAAAATACCCTTCCTCTATGACATCGATGTACCCATGATTGAAAACGTGTACAGTTGGTCGTGTTCACCCCAAACTACAACTTGAGCTTATACTTACAGTTAATCTACCAACGTAACAAGGAACTCGACTGTAAACTTTTCGATTTGAGAGCAAAGAGCTTTTCCTTAATGTGATCTTTCCTGGCAGCATCGAGGAAACACTTGCCTCCCTGGTTCTTGAAGCACGAAGATGCATATCAAAAATTTGTGCAATGGTGTTTTATATTGCAGCGAAATTAAGGATAGATAAGCGTAAGATTGGTGGATCCTTCAGTCAGCAGTTCAACCAATGATATCTTCCTTGATTCGCGCCTTACTATATCGTTAGCTAATGCATTATAGTCTACCATTGACTTACACAATGCTCTTCCTTTGCTCAGATGCACTTCGCTCGCTTGTTTGATGATACTTCGACTTCAGCTTTTGCATTTTCCAAGGGTCAAATACGTGAGTTCTCGGAGTTTCGTGTTGAACTAACACGAGAAAGGTATGTACCAGGTACATGAATGGTAGCCACACAATGCTCATAAACCGCAAGAGGACAAAACGTCTGACCAACGCGTCCTTCGACAGGGCTAGGAAAAAGGAAATGGCATCAAAGCCAAATCTAGCCCTAGGAAAAACTTAGATGATAAAAGAAGCGATGCAAATAACTCACTGTAAGTATTTTTTCTACATCGTAGCATTATGTGGCTGTAATTGTCAATCGCGAGATAAACGCTAATTCCCCATTGAATTTAAATCACAATACTGGCTCTGTGGAGGATGGGGTTTTGGACTCACAGTGAGATAAACCGGTTTCCGTTGTGACGGACATTATCTTCGTGCTTATGCAATTTGTTGTCAGGGCTGGTAAATATCCTCACTGCAAATGTCCGAACGGTTATCCATACCATAGCACATATCAATGTTACATTAGCCAAATAAGGTCACCTAAAGTGCCAAGCTGCGGCTGGCGATGTCTCAACGGAAAACGATCCTCGAGCTTGTCTCCTTTTCGTTTTCGATTCGGGCTTGCTTGCCCGTATTGTGCATGTGACTCTGTACTTTCCCTACATCATTTCGAGCTAGAGCTTGTCGACAGCGAGAGACCGGTGTAGGATTGCGTCCTATTGAATCTAGGAAAAATGCAATCAAGTGGGTCACTGTTGCTGGCGCTCGTCGTGGCTACCGCTTCTATTTCGAAGGTCCAGGGAGACCAAGGGCAGGCCGTCGATCTTTCCAGTTTCGTGTTGAAGCACGGTCCTTGCTTCCACACCAAGATCCAGCAAGACGGAGACGACGATGGCAACTCATTCTTCTATAATGGTTCGTACCGCGCTCAATACAACCGGTACGCATCCTTTTTCATGTGCAAAAGTGGTCAGTGCGACTACACCCAAGAATATGTAGTCGGTCTCGATGATTACCTCCAGACGATGACGAACTACCTCGACAACATGTGCCAGTCCTGCGCGAACAACTGTCGTCGCGTACTGGAAGACAAGCAGAATAACCAGCAAGACCAAATAGATGCGGACTGGCAGGTCAATTGCAATACGTGTGCGAATGACTGCGCCATGGTTTGGAAGGCCCAAAACGAAGATAACGAGAGTAACTACTTGGAGTGTCAGTTTTCCTACCAAGTAAACGACATTTCTTACTATTCGGCACCTCAGTGTCGGAATGGGCGAGTTGTGATTGGGCATTTTTACGATAACGAATGCTCCGTCAAGACTGGCAAAGATTTCAAGCAGGAATTTTCGTACTTCTACTTTCAGACCATGGAATCTATCAAGGTTGATTGCTCGTCCGGTCTCTGCGATAACCTCTACGGCGAAGCACTTTCATGCGTGAACGGCTACGCGGAAAGCGGCAACGACGACACGAAGCTATGTAAGGCCGCGGTGGAAGCCAGTAAGATTCGGACTTACTACAAGAAGCCTTGGTTCAAAAAGCTTCACGTCAAGAGATTTTTCTTTTTTGTTTTGTCCATGGGGTTTTCCTTGTCTTTTCTGACGTACATATACTTCGTCCGCCATCGCCGAGCAAAAATTCCGCTGGCCAATTTGGACGGGAGCAATTTGCCAGAATTGACCTAGGCTTGTGATCATAATAGCCACTGGACAGGAGTGTGGTTTTTGTACGATGTTAACAATAGGAGACTATTACCATATGTTGCATTTCAAGCTTTTGGCTGAGTATATCTGATCAATTTTTTGTCTGCTGCACTTGTCAGAGAAAAACAAACCCATCTAGCCTACACTCGATCGTGCGTTTTCCGCCTTGGATAAGTGAGCATTGCTCAATTCGTCCTTACATCCTTGGCTGGCGTTGAATGTGTTCAATAATCTACTAGCAATCACTGGATTGGCCATTTACTGCAATTCGAGAATGAGAGAGAAATGCATTTTATGTGTCGGGGTGATATAAAGTAGTTATTGAAGTCCTATCGGCACGGCACGCAAAGGAAACAGAAGGGTAGTACAACTGCGCCAAGAGAAATCGAATTGATTGCTTCCTTACGGAGCGGACTCTTCTTTCTTATCTTCTCCTCCATTCATGATGGTACTTATGGCTTGGCTCGCATCTTCTTGCATGTCTTCGGAGTTTTCTCCCCGGATGATATCCCGAACTGCGTATGAGGCCTCTTGGAACCAATTTCCAACAGCGCCCAGACTATTTTTAACGCTCTCGTCTGGATCTCCAACGATGCTGTGGACAGATTCGCCAACAGACATTAATGCGTCGTGAATCGTCTCGTGGTAGCCGCAGTCACTGGGACCACCTTCATCCCAAGGCTTGGGCTCCTCGTCCTCTTCGTCGTCTGCCCCTTCTTCGTGCGCTTCGAACTTCTGGTCGTCAAATGCCAAAGCGGAGTCCTCCATCACCGTCTCGGGTATTTTTCTGTCTAAGTCCATCATTCCCTTTGAGGTGAGAGGAACTACAGAAAGGATACTCTTTGATTTGCCAAGTCTCTCGTGTTGTTAGTGAAGTTCCACAAGCGAACCTTGTTCGAGTAAAGGCTTTGTTTTCCAGATCGGTTGGGTGCCGGGATGGAAATCACACATTCCTACTCTAGCTTGCAGACAGAGCTACCTATACATTATGAGGAGCAGTATCTAACTAGACAGGAAATCCAATGAAGAGTGCAAAAAATATTGGCATTTATGTAATAACTGAAGAACAGTTAAATATGGTATGTCACGCGTTTTCAACCGCTACGAGGTCTCCTGTTCTCTCTAACGAACTTCGCACACTAGCTGGTCGCTGCCTGCGACATGACCGGAAGCGGGAACACTGTGCGGGTGCAGCTCACTCACTGTCAGCATGTCGATTACGGCTCAGCTATCGCAAACTAGAAACGACTCGTACACTAGACACAAACCCCTCGCGGTACATAGCAACGGAAACGACTCTTCGGCGTGCCACTCAAAAATAGATCTTACTTCTTGAAACAGTAGACGGCAAAGTCCACCTATACCGGTAGACTAGAGAACTACCGGGCTAAGCTAGTCTAGCATTGGGAGAACGTGCACAATTTCTGTAGCAAATTAGACATGCTAGTACGGGAATATGGTAACTAATCAAAATACTTGACTAATCTATCATTGCTACAACCTGTTGGAATGTATACGTAAAAACAAAAACGACTTCGTTACAAAAGGAATGCCCAAGCTACAGATGCCACCAGCAGTGCCGCGCTAACCGACGCCGACTGGGCACTGGAGAACACGTTTTCGGATCGCGTTGCCGAGGTGGTGGGACTCCGAATCGCTGGAAGATTCAGTGCTACCCGTTCCACCGGACTTGGAGCTACTACTCTTTCCACCAGACTTGGAGCTGCTACTCTTTCCACCAGACTTGGAGCTGCTACTCTTTCCGCCCGACTTGGAGCTGCTACTCTTTCCGCCCGACTTGGAGCTGCTACTCTTTCCGCCCGACTTGGAGCTTTTACTCTTTCCACCCGATTTGGAGCTGCTACCCTTTCCGCTCTTGCTACTGGTGGGCAACCTCTCTACGGGGGCCCGGGTCGGAGCGTCCGTGGAGCTCTTTGCGACCGGTAAAGCTGAAGGGGCCTTGGTGGAGGCGGCGACGACCGGTTCCGCCGAGGGACTTTTGGTGGACGTTGCGGCTGGAACTGGTGCGGTGGTAGGGCTACCGGTTTGGGGGGCCATGGTGGGTGACGAAACTGGTGTGGTGGTTGGGCTATCGCTGGATGCCGTTTGTACCGGTACGTTGATTTCGGTAAAGTCGTTCCCAAAGATGCGGATAAAGTCCACCGCCATGGTACCGGGAAGAGGAGCCGTAATCCCTTCGGGAGTCAAAAGGCCTCCGCATGCATTAACTCCCGAGGATCCCGAAGAGCCGCCACATCCGGAACTACCAACGCCGCTGCTGGAACTACCGATGCCACTGCTTCCCCCCGAGCTGCTGGAAGAACTGCCCGAAGTGAAACCTCCACCCACCGCAACGTTTAACAAGAAAAAGTGTGGACTGTGGAGTTCCTCACAATCGACACAGTTTTCCGGATCAATGAGCATGTCCCAAATCATGAAATCGTCCACGTACGTACTAATACGCGTGGGAGTCCAGTCCATCTTATAAACGTGGTAGGTTCCGTTGAGATCGGTCGGGTGATCAAACGTGCGAGCGTAGGTTGCACGTGTTTCGTTGAATTCCCAGTGCGCGGCCGAAACGAGACGTTTGTTGCCGACTCCTTCCGCAATGCCGAGGCCTTGTCCGATTTCCATAATGTCTGTCGAGAGGGGAACGTGAGTATGAGAAAAGATGGACAGACAGGCACACACGGTATCGGTATCGAGGAACCCTGGAGAATGTTTGGGCGGCGCTAGGTGTGTAACGTACCCAATTCTCCCGCCGCGGGCCATCCAACTTGGGCAAAGTCGTTGCCCATGGTCCAAAAGGCTGGCCAGAGCCCGGCGATCACATCCGGAGCGGAAATATTGGCTTGCACGATTCCGTACTTGAACGAGAGCTTGTTTTCGGTTTTGATGCGTGCCGACGAAAAGCCTCCACTGCCTTCGCGTTGTACCGTAATCAACAGGTTGCCGTCCCGGACGACGGCGTTTTCTTCGCGGTAGGTTTGGAGTTCACCGTTGCCCCATCCACCGGCACCCAAATCGTACGACCAAACGTTGGTATCGAGACTATCGCCATTGAATTCTTCACTCCAGACGGGAGTTTGAGCGGCGACGATACCTACCGCAATAGCGGTACTCATCAACGCGACGATGGTCCGGGTATGCATCTTGATCGAAATTTTGAATTTGAGACTATTGGAAGGGGTAGTGGTGATACGTGAGTGTGTATAGTAGTTTAGTACGGTGCGGTACCTCCAATGCGATAGGGTGTTTGGCAATCCGATGGCCTTGCAAAAAAATGTGTCTAAATATGTGTATGTATGGGATGTGAGGGTCCACTTTACCAATCGCAAGTAATTGTGCTTCCGGTCTCTCGCTTTCATGTGGGTCGAAAGGGTATTGATTCGTGAAGATCCCCTTCCACGAACGAGACTCCTTCCACTCCGATTTCTGTAAATGCGATTTTTGTCGACAAAGACCCAAGCCGGGCCGTTCGCATGGCCAGTACTATTCAAACAGATAGGGCTATTCTCCGACTGTTTTTTTTGGAGATGTCGTTGGAAAACCTATTCTGGACACGCGGACCGGGCTTTCGGGGGTGGAATCCTTAGTATCGAGATGGAAAGTCCCAAATATTCGATTTACTGTATGACAGACATTGTCAATGAAAAACGGGTCATTTACAAGATCAAAAATGCGAAGGGACCTCAACGTCTGTCCACGGTTGGTTGAACTTCCGCCAACGATTTCGATCGTGAAATACCGTGTCGTACTTCGGAATGACAGTGAGTAGGAACCGACGGAGTGTTCCCGGACTTCCCGGACTCGAGAAGGACGAACGGAGCGAGATCGAACTCGAACGATGGACACGAGAAGGGACCGAATTCCGGCTTCTGCCCTCCCCGAACCGTGTCTTTATTGGAACGTACGTTCGTTTGGTCCGTACAAGTCGCGTCATTCCTTCCAATTCCCAGTCCGTTTTGACTGTGGATTGTGGGTCGCTGTATCCAAAACGCAACGCCTTTCGTCTCCCACTCACAAGACAACGTTCCGCTCGCACCGACTTGGACAACTTGACCAGTAGTTCGCTCGCAACCGCCGCGCACTGGAGTGTGTGTATCCTATTCCTCCTCTTGGTCTCGTCATGAAACCAACCAATACGGAAGAGGAGCGACAGCGGCCTCCCACGCATCCCAAAAGCACGACGGTAGCGCCCGAGTCGCGGGATGCGGGGACGAATTACACGAGCGGCGTCCCGAACGCAACCTCGGCGGCGGACCCCTCTTCCAACGCCTCGACGTACCCTCCACCACCGCCTCCACCGTATCCGTTCGCGGTGGAAGAACGGGCCGGACGGGGCGTCCTGTCGTCCGTGGAAAAACGACGACAGCACGTTCGGACCGCCTCGGGAGAGCAATGGCACGCGGCTGTGCCCGGCGAACGACCGCCTCTCGGAGGCAACGTACCCTTTCAACGAATGTACAACAGTATGGCGACACCGCCGGCTCCCATGAGTAGGACGTCCAGTACGGCGTCGAGTACGGACGAAGCCAAATCGGCTAGGCAAAAGTTCCAGGACATTGCTCGGAAGGTCCGAATGTTGAATCTCGTCGCTCCGGGCAACGCCCACACCAACCACGGATTGACCAGTCCGAACGGCAGTACGTCGGGGGGATCACGGGGACACCGGAAAACGGCCAGCCGTGCGCACGCGTTACTGGACAGTATCCAAGAAGCAACGGAAGATGACGAGTCGAGGTCCAACTGCGGGAACGTCTTCTTTGAAGGCGTCGGAGGGGACGCGCTCACGCAGGGCGAATCTCACTTCTCGGTGGAAGCCACGGATGCCGATCGACTCGTCGCCGGCGCGATACAGGTGGAAAAACTCTTCGCCACGAATGATACGGGGTCGACGAGCTCGACGGAAGAACTCCAAGATGCGGACCACGACGGCGGCGCGTTGCCCGATTACGAAGAACAAGTGCCCTTGCGGGATCATAATGAAAGATACGGATCCCTGGATGAGTTTAGCAACGGCGGTTCGAAGTATCCACGCCGGGTCGTTAAAAAACGTACGGACCGGTATTCTTCAAAACGCCTGCTTCGTCGCATTGCGAAAATGTGTCACCCATTCACTTTGCTGCAAGCCTTGTGGCATACTATCCTGCATTCCTATTTCGTCACACTAAGCCTACCGGCGTTTGTTGCAGCGTGGGTGGTCTACTATCATCTCGGCAACCCCAATTTGGAGTTTATGCCCGGGCACGCATCGGTGGCGTGGTGGCTAATCTTTGTTGGGCGTCAGTGTATCACGTTGGAATTGGCGCGTCTTACCCAATGGTTACTCGTGGACAAAATCATCCTCGGTACCCGGGTGGCCGTCAAGTGTTTGGGACCGTTGCCGACATTGTACGCCATTCAGGCCAAGGGTTGGCCAATTATGTTGGCCTTATGGGCCATTGCCGACCTTTTCTTGCTGCACGGAGACAATCGCTTCCAACAGCACTGGTTCTACTTTACCGGTATTTCCATTTTCAAAGACGCCAATTCGGGGGTGTACATTTTAACTTCCCCAACCTACTTGCGCATGTTGCTTAGTATGCTGGTGGCAGGTCTCGCGACCGCGGGCAAGCGGACTGCCGTGGCCATGTACTTTGGACGTCGTACGTTTTCCGAATTCAAACCTCGACTGGAAAAGATTTTGCGAGAAGTAGTGTTGCTTTCCGAAACTGCCGAGCTTGCTCAAGAAGCGGAACGGGTATCCTACGGGGTTGGACAGACCGGGGAAACTTTGGAAATCGATTTGAATCGTCAAGATAGTCGAGTGCAATTCATGGACGACGTTTCGTGGACCACTGATCGAAATTTGGTGAAGAATTCAGGACGGGGAAACGCTATGGATGAATCGAGCGACGATGAGAGCGAAGATAGACACAGTCCAGCAAATTTGAAAAGAAGAAGGAGCGAATCACTGAACGACGCAATGATGGAAAAGACCGAGAGTGGCAGCTTTCGAGTGAGCGACTTGCTCGAAAATTGGGAAGAGCCAGTGAACAAACTCGACAAGGTACGGTTATTTTTTGTTTGAGTATCATTCTTTGTTTTAATCCTTATATACTTACATCTTTCGAATTCGTATATAGTCTTTGAATGCGTCCATTAACGATATTTTGAAATTTCGACGTGCTTTGACATTTATGGACGAACAACATCCCTTTGGGGATGCCTTCGGTCCTGCTGCATCACGAAACGATGTCATCAGTTCGGCGCAGCAAGTATATCAACGCCTTTTGAAAATGACGCCCGAGAGTATCATGCTGAACTGTGACGTCTTCACTATGTTGGCGGACGAAGACGAGGGGGCTACCACCAACTTGGCCAAGAGGAAGGCCCTACGCAAGCTCTTTCGTCCCGACGCAAACAACGAGCTTTCTCAGTTGGCCTTTATTCAATCTTGCGATTCTCTGTACAAAAAGCTGCGCTTCTTTCGTGCTTCTGTAGGAAACGCCTCGGTTATTGACCATGCCCTCGAAACTATCATCGACTTTCTCTTCAACTTCATACTGGCGCTTGCTTTGCTTTCGCTTATGCGCTTTAATCCTTGGCCTCTGTTGGTATCGGTTTCAACATTACTCGTGTCTGTGTCCTTTGCTGTCGGATCTAGTGCCAGCAAATACATAGAAGTAAGTCACCCGTTTCAATGCCTCCGTCATTGCCCATCTCGTTTCTCAGGTTCATTTTCTCCATAACGTTACAGGGCATATTGCTGATTGCGGCAAGAAGGTGAGTTGTTCCCACTATTGTAGTAGCTATTTCTATCGCTTCGAAACGAACCGTTCCTTACATTACATATGTTCATAGACCTTACGATCTTGGTGACCGCATATACATGCTGGATCCGTCTGTTTTAAACAGCAACGACGGCCTTTTCTGGTCCTGGTTTATTGAAGGTGCGATCGTGTTGCATTGAAAACACCAAATGATCAGTTTTTTCAGTTCTTCAGCTTTCTTACTCGTCCCACTTCATTTGTACTTTAGATATTAATCTTTTCCAAACCACGGTACGCTACGCCGGTACCAACGAAGTGGCGACCATCAACAACGGTTCAATTGCAAATTTACGTATCGTAAACGCTAACCGGTCCCCCAACGCTGTTGTTTGGTTCCAGTTGCCTTTTCACATTTCTGTCTTGGAGGAGAAGCGAATGGACCGCACCCGTGTGGCGCTCGAAAAGTACGCTCACGCGCGTCCCCGCAGCTGGCACAGTTTTTCCTATTGTCGTGTTGACGAGGTCCATGTCGAGTTGGAGAAACTAATGGTCACCATAGGCTTTCAGCACCGGACTTCTTGGCAAGACTTGGGTCGAATTTTGATGGACAAGGCCGATCTGATGTGTTATGTGTACCAGCTGACAAAAGATTTGGGCGTTGACTATGAAGAGCTTCCACAACGTGATCTAGTATACTACTCGGGTTTGCTCAAGAGTGGTGGCGTGCGTAACTACCGCAAGGGTCTCGTCAACCCCTTGAACATTCAAAACTCTGTTGAAGGAGAAGTACCCATCAGACAATCATCATCGGCTGCATCTACTCGTACCAACGATACCGATTCGGTGAATCGCGCCTTTCTCGCTAATCTACGTCTTTAGCGCCAACCATTGTTCAAAGTTCACTGTCAAAATCATGTATCCTAGCTTCTTGTGGAATTCGGGGCATTCACAGTCAATCTCAATCTCAGCGAGACATTAATTCGACCATCTTCCAACAATGTCCAGACTGTGACTCTCAGATATCCAATAGGAGTCTTGGGTAAAGCGAAACACGAGTGAGCGTGGCGACTGCGTAAGTTTCGTTTCGCCGTCAGATAATGCCAATTTGTGGGCAAATCAGCGATAGGCAGATTCCAAGATTCTGCCGTTTACAGAAAGATCCCATCACAAAGTTTGTATCCCTTGTATCCATTTCTCCGAAATCGTATGCTTTACTATGAAAGTAATTGGATTGAATTTGCTTTGGTGTAGTGTCGGGGTCCTCCTCCCTTATGGGTCAATGGCTGGACCCGAGACCGACTTGATCGAAAACCTGCCCATGCATGGAAAGACTAAGACGCCGCACTATTCAGGCTACTTGGACGCGACGGAAGGTTGTAACTTAGAGGTTAATGGTCCCTATTGCAAAATTCATTATTGGCTGGCTATGGCGGAAGGCGACTTTCTAAACAAGCCTGTTGTGTTGTGGTTGAATGGAGGGCCGGGATCTTCGTCCATTCTTGGCTTTCTTCAAGAAAATGGACCACTTCTTATGAACTCTACAGGAGGGTTGATGGAAAATCCCTACAGCTGGACCAAGGTTTCCAACTTGTTGGTTATTGAATCACCGATTGGGGTAGGGTATAGCTACTGTGCGAGTCAACTCCTGGGAAAAGTGTGTGAAAACACAGACAAGTACACGGCATCGGCGGCTCGAGCGGCAATCGTGGATTTCTTTGCCAAGTTTCCGTATTTCGCCAGCAACGACTTTTTCATAACTGGAGAATCTTATGCCGGAGTTTATTTGCCGACCCTGGCCTACGAACTACTAGAGCATGCGCCTCACATTTCGTTGACGGGTATGGCTGTCGGAGATCCGTGTACCGATAACACGGCACAAGCCGACTCCATGGACGCTCTCTGGTACGGACACAAGTACGGTCTCGTCGACGACGCCATCTTTGACACACTATGGAATCAATGTGGTATCAGGGCTCCATCTTTTCTGATGAAAAGCAAAATTCAATTGACGCATAATGCGGATCTAGGAGAGGAATTTCTCAACGACATCGGGTATGATGGCGACTCAAACGTATGTCGATTAAGTATGCGCAAGTTTTTGATGTCCTCTAGTCGCGCCTTGTCGCAAAGCTGGCGAGGTATGTTTATTGACGACTATTCGCTCTTTGCTCCCGTCACGGACTTGGAAGACATACACATGACCGCCTACATGAACCGCCCCGACGTCCGTGAAGCCCTGCATGTTATGGATACTCCTATTCGGAGCTGGCCATACCCCAATGTTGGTTTCGACTACACAAAAGAATATGATGCTTGCAATGCGGATGCCGATGAAGAAGCTCTGTCCATGATTGACTTTTATCGCAAATTGGGCCCGCGCCTCCGGGCCATTTGGATATATAACGGCGATACGGATCCATGCGTCTCCTATGAAGGAACACGCGTGGCTGTTTCTCGAATTGGGTTCCCGGAACTTGATGGTGGCGGATACCGCCCGTGGTTTTACAACCAAACGGCGACCACTGGTGTGTACATTTCGTTTGGTTTGAAGCCTTTGATAAACATCACAGTTTTGCTAACTCTATGAAATTTGTTTTTATTTGGAAACGTTTCGTGCAGTTGAAGTGTTGATGGAAAAGCCAGCTTTGTTTGGTCCCGACTTATTATTGCAAGAGTTAGGAGCACAATTAGGAGGCGAAGTTGTGAATTACGAAAACAACATTTCATTCTTGACTTTCCATGGATCGGGCCACATGGTTCCACAGTTCCGACCGCAAGCTGCTTTACACATGCTACGAAAGCTCGTCAACTATGAAGCGCTTTCACCGAAATTGCCTCTAAATGCTACATTGGTTGATTTGAGCAACCAGGACTTTCGTGTGACTATGGACATCTGGACAGAATCGGCAAAACAATTATGTGTAGCAGCGCATCTAAATGAAGATATCAAGTAATCAACACAAACAGCGTACATTATATGAACTTCTTTATTTCCGCTCCCGTGTTTCATAATCATTCGTAGTCCTCCGCACCCAGAGCAACTTCATCTTGACCCGAGATGTCAGAGAGTTTGCAAAACTTCCGGAACAATGTTGACACTCCAGCCTCGACTCAAGCCCGACTTTTGAATCTACGTAAGCGATGGTAATTCATGCTGACTGGAGGAAGTGTCATTTCTATTATCCCCTTCATAATCTTGCGCAGGACGTGGGTCACGTTGGCGCCGTGATGATTTCTTGCGGCTGTTACGATCGGAGTCGATAGCCTTGTGGATACCATCTCCTTCACTTTTTCTTCGCGACCGTCGTTTCATTGACCTCAAAAAGCTGCCACCGCGCAGTCGTTTTCGCAAGGCAGGAAAGCGCTTGAGCACGCGACGCAGAAACACACGGAATGCAAGCAGGAAAAAGGCTACTCCCATTACTATCATGAGTAAGGAAATGTTTCGTCGCATTTTGCGCCGGTAACTTGTCATATCGAGCGCGCGCGATATTCTTTCAATCGTGTTGGAGTACTTCTGGAGCTTGCCGAACGGATCGGGACACGCACCGGAGGGATCTCTGAGGCTACAGGCTTCACTGTATTGCAACAGTTGTAGAGCTCCGTCGTAGTCTTCGTCTTCATCGTTGTTGTCACCGTTCGAGTTCTCGTTCGAATCAGCGTTATATATTTGCACACAATCCAAGCTGTTCAAGGCGCTGTTAACTTGATTCATAGAATCGACTATCTTCGTCATCTGCTCGGCATTGCAAAAGGCACCCTGAAAATTTTGCTGTACAAAACGCCCACGGTTGCAGGCAAGTGACTGGCTGTAAAAATTGTCAAAATAGCCCTCATTGTGATTTCCGTAGGCGTACTTCTCGTACGAGTCATCGCCACCAGAATAGTTGTCATCTGTGGCACCTTCAATAATGGTGCAGTAGGAAGAAAGAGAATTCGTATTGTCGTCCGTCTGAAAATAGGAAACGCCTGCGTTGGTCATCGCCTGCATAAAAGGCCCCAGGCCCTGATTAGTAAAGAAGGAATTGATGTAAGACGACTTGCGACAACCCTTTTCTTCTTCCCCCGCCAATGTACCATACAGAGAGAACGCGGCGTTGGCCCGATTACAGACGGTGGAGCCCAAATACCACCAATCGTAGGCATTGTTTTCGTCGTCCCCTTCTCCGTAATCGATTGTCTGACAGAGGTTGTCGGCTCCGTTCTTGTCTCCACTGCCCCCCTGATTGCTCACCGCCACACCACTCCATCTGCAACGCCCATTTCAAAGAAAATAAAAGTCAGCAAACGAAAGAAATTCTAACATTTCCACACCCGAAATCCCTTTTCTGCATTTACAACGCTGATCGGATGACGAACAGATACGTACGCGCAAGAATGGTACTTGATTGACAAGGATTGAAACTGAGAAATATCCTGCAGAACATTGCGAGCATCCCTCCAATACATGGCATTTTTGGTGTTGGGATTCGCCACACCCTTTGGGTAATAACTGTCGTCTTTGTAAGCAGTGGTGAAGACTCGCGTAGCACTTTGGTGTGCCAATAGAACCACTAATGTGCGCCACAGCAGTTCCGTCGTCGCAGACACAGTCGAAGGGAACATGATGGGTGTCAATCAATATCTATACTCGCCAGTGGGAAAAAGCAGAAAGCCTGTAGCAATAAAACCCCTCAGCGTCGCAAAGGCGTGGTGAAATAGCGTGGCAAGGGGGTGGATTTGTCTGGGGATGTTCCCAGCGCCGTTCCAGAGAGCGACAACTCGCTCTATTGGAGATCCTAGTAGCTAGGCGATTCTAGAGACTTTGTGAACCCACTCTAGATAGAGCCCTGTGAGCGAGCAGTCGCCGTTTCGGTTGGCGCGTCGGGCAGTTAGGTAAAAATATTTGGGTATATAAAGAATTCTTCGTTTCGATAATATATACATATGGAAAATGTATAAGGACAAAATCCAACGATGGGAAGTCTTTCTCGGAACTTTGGGCGGGATAAGTAGTGGTTCTTACAGTTAGATCGGCGAAGCCTGGACAACAACAGTAAATATTTGCATTGTGTGTGCTTGGACGGTGAGGAACGTTGCCGAAGTGAGAACCAAAATCTGCCTACCGAGATACCAACCCGCATCTCATCTTACCAACCGCTGATCAATACACACCCGAGACGAAAACATTATGCGGCTCAAGAATAAGAGTTCCAGCTCCACGGTGGTTTTGGTGCTGACCTTTGTTGCGTTTCTTTCAAGCTTCGGTCAAGCGCAACATTTGACGGACAGTGAGCTGCAGGTCCATATCGGAGGAGAGTCGTCGCAACAATGGATCTCGCTGAGTGAAGACGCTGAATTCCAGGCAGCTTCAGTGGATCCTTCCCGGAACGCCCGACTACTACGGGATGTACAAGGAAGACTCCTGGGTGGAAGCATCAGTGCTCTCTCATCGATTGACGCATACGGAACCTATTACGACGGATATTCGCAGGCCTGGCGATACCTGGGGTTCTACATTGACTGTGGTGAACAACGGGGTGGTGGCCACCACCGCAATCGCCGACGAGAACTGAAAGAAGGGGAGGAGGAGACTGAAGGAGGCTGCAATCGAGTTCTCTTGTGGGCTGCGGTACGTACCAGAACACAAAGACAAGTCCGATTTTCGGCTCGACCCATAAAATCTCTCACGTTGGGCGCGTTTTACACAACAGTACATCGATTTAGACTACCAAGGGGGTGAAATAGGTGAATATCAATTTTACAATTTGGAAAACGACGCATGGGATACTACGCCTTGCAACATGACTGGATCTGAACGGTGTGCCAAAATGGACTGCCATTTACCGGTAAGTTTGCGTCATTCTTTTTTGAGACTACTGTAAGGCACATTTGTGGCTGTTGGATACAGTGAATTTATCATCAGGGATATGTATACTAACGGATGTATGACTGACAGGATACGCATTTTGAGCTTCTCGGATACTACAAGGAACAGAATTATTTGCAGTGGATGGAGCAGCTCTTTAAACATCAGGGCTACTGTATCTGGGACGAGGACGAATATTCCTTCATGCAAACTTATTATGAATCGTGGCCAGAGGATTGCACGCAGTCTAAGACTGCAGTGAACGGTAATTATCTCTACTTCGACCTTCAACCAACATCCAACGGTGGAATGAGTATTGGTCTCTATACCGATCAGCGCTGTACATCGCAGTACACAGGTCGTTCTCCAACAGTAAATACGGTTCTGGCTTCCTTTTACGGCAGCAGCGATAGCCCCTACAACATAGACTCCTACATTGATGACTGGAACAAGGGCATGGACGTGTACAGGATATGCCAGCCTTGCAAAGCTTACAAATTGGACTATGGAGACGAAGGAAGTAATGGTCACCGCGCTCTTGGTGGCAGCGCAGACGGTAATTTCGAGTGCGACGACGACGCCGGTTACAATAGCGTCAACCAGTGCATGAAATTTGCGACTCATACAAAAATGAGAGCCGCGACCTTTCAGAACTTAATGTTGGCAACACAGCAAGGCTTTCTTCCCGGAACCACTGTAGCGGGAGTTTCGTATGGCGAACAAATCTACAAAGAGCCCGAGGACTATACCTTTTTCTTTCATTCTACGATATTCTTCTTAACGGGAGTTGCGTTCTTTGCACTAGCAGTGATAACCCATCGAAAAACTTCCAAGACCTTGAGTGAGCCATTCATTGCGTCGGATGGGGTCGCCGCTTAAAGATACGGACCAGTATAGGGCCATGGTGCTGCCGTTGACTTTTGGAAATAGCTAGCGATAGTGCTTGTTTCTTCGCGAGACGTATGAGGGAGGTTTACGCTCTTGAGTACCCTTTGGAAAACGTACAATATTGAGTTTTTGGGAAATGAGAATCAAAGGGGACTAGCGTGGCACGGGAAACATTTTACTTTGCTCTCTTTTACAGTCATTGCTATTGTGGAAAAAAGGACTGTGTTTATTTTGAGAGAGCAATGCCCATAGCGTTGGGCTACCATTTTTACTGGCTATGATATATCTTTGACTCAATTTGAAAAGACGGTGTAATCATACTCGCTTTCAATGTGGTATCAAATTAATCAAATGGTCAATGTTTTATAGTGCTCTTTACTGTTAGCAAAATACGAAAGTAGAAAATGCTGTTTTGAAGTATACATAGTTTTTGACGGCATAAAAAAAAACGAGAATAACCGCAACGTAAGGCTGGAAAGCCGTTTCCAGTATATATATAAATATAGGTATAAAAATGATGACTCACTGTCAATGTCAGTGACCTCCTTTTAATGCGGGAGATATTTCCAGTCATGTGAAGTTTCACGGGCGTCCGAGCTTTTGCTGCCCATGCGTTGAAACCGTTCTCGAGCCGCGCACCAGAATATTTCAACGATCGAACGCGCCGCCAACCGACAAAAAAGTAATTTTCAAAGAATCTAATACTCCCACAATCTTTCTCAGCAATCGTAGCGACTTTTGTCAATTGTATCCCGACAAACTGATCATGGCTGTGCATTCAAAGCAAGGCATCGTGGAAAGCATGGCGAAAAGCAAACATACCCAGGGGAGCAATATAATCGATGTCACCAACCACTCCGGGATAAAAATCAATTTTGCAAATGTTGGCATTCAAAGTCAGCATTACATGAGCGTTCAAAAGCAACACCCCAGCAATCTCTTTGATAGGGTAAATGTTGGGGATGGTAGCAGCCATCCCGATGCGATTGTCAAACTAAGCAACCGCGCAGTTATGTGCCGGCAAGATTCAAACTCGTCCCTTTTGTCGAATTCTTGTCATTCGACGTGTTCACAGTCTTATACGGAACAAACCGTTCTACCATCCCACAACAAATACATGCACAGTTACAACAAGCCCGCTATGCCTCCTCGCTCTCAATATGTTGCGATGGACTGTGAAATGGTTACCACTTTGAGTAGCCCTTCCACTTGTGCTCGAGTTGTACTTGTCGACTGGAAGGGCCGTACGCTCCTGGATGCGTACGTGAAACCATCTGAGCCAGTTCTCGACTACAAAACTTTCATCTCTGGAATCACCGCCCACAACTTGGAAAAGGCTGAAACTCTGGACGTTGTACGAGAACGGGTATATCAGTTGTTGGATGGGAAGATCTTGGTTGGCCATGGACTGCAGAACGACTTGGAATGTTTAGGTATTAACCATTCGTGGTACATGATACGTGATACTGCCTACTATGAGCCGTTTATGAAGTTGTATTTTGGCGCCCTTGCTCCCAGGAAACTGAAGGATCTGGCAAAAGAAAAGCTTCGCACGGATATTCAGTTGCCCGGACGCTCTCACAGCCCGACCGAAGACGCACTCACAGCTTTAGATTTGTATAAGTGTCACCGACCTAGATGGGAGGCGTGCATGCAGTCTAAGATAAAGGAAAGCCAAAAATTAGTGCGGCAGCAGGTCCGAGATCAAGAAATACAACAGCAGATGCTAATGATGGAGCGCCATCACCAACATCAGCAAAACTACAGTGCATACAGCTGAGTGCCTTTGGAATCTAGTCATTACAATTTCATTCTATTGTACTAAGAGAATCATAATTTGCGATATTAACCTAGGTATACAACATCAGCTACACTAGTATACCGAGATGACTTTGTATAAAGTAGTTCTGGGACCGTAGGCAGTCTTAGGGAATCCATGTGCGCACAAACATCGATTTTGCCCTCAATGCACTTGGACCATCGGCATTATTTCCATTTTCTCATTTTTTTGTGTACGGGAACCGGTCCCACGTAGCAAACTGTCTGTGACATGAACGCAAAAATTAAAATCAGTGAGTACGTGCGTCAAGCCAACGAGGTGCGCCAAGAATGATCTTCAGAGAACCAACAACTTTGAGAGTTTTTTAGTTAGACTTCCTTTCATTGGTACCATAACGAATGCAAGACCAAGTGAGGATTTTGTTGACTAATACTTGAACGAAGTCTCCGAATTGCTAAAACCATCTCCAGCAATTTTTAAAAATCGTGAAAAGAAATGACAAAAATGCCTGCGGACGTCATTGACTATGGTTGCCTATCACTGTTTTGGTTTCTATTTTCATTACTGCAATACCGACTTGCAAGCGGTTTGTAGGCATCCGAGGGGCGAGACCCTTCTGAAGCTCTCGTCATGTGATTTGCGAAATCTAGACGATTCTTTCCGTCGCGAGCAGATCGATACCGCCGTCGTCAGATCCTAGGGTTCTGATCCATTTTCACTGTACGAAAATAAATTGCCTTCGAGCGGTTCGCTGCCCCGCACAAAATGTGACGAGTCTGTGCTACTCATACGGTTGACAAGGTCTGGTGACCGCGAAGCCTAAACTCAGACCTATCTAGTGGAGTTCCTGATCATCTGCATTGGCGTTCTAGTTTCCGGCAAGCAAAAAGGTTTGCAGGTTCTGCTCGCTGTTATTGGCGTCCGAGTTGGCCTGCGAATGGGGTCCGAATCCTTGACGAAAAATTCGCAAGCGTGATGCCGCCCATTCCAATTCTGTGGTCGCAACGTCATCGGCCGTTAATGCTCGTACAATATGCATGCCACTTCTCCGTGATGCAACGAACAGCATCATGGTGGCCAGGAATACTTGTGCACGGCGGCAAAAGTTCATTGTGAACGAAAAGTGTGATTGCACGAGCGGTGTTGGTGGAAGAAATGAGCCTGCAACATTATCTACCAGAGTATTTTGTGATAAATGCGAACAATCGGAATGAGCCCAAAACGTTTTTTTGAAACGATCGATGCGGATCATTCCGTCCACAATGGCTCGTTGCCAAGACTTGCTAATCAAGGTAGCTGGGCAAATCTAAGCCATTTGCAGACATTCCTATTTATGACCATGGCATCAATCAATATCTGGAAATTATACCTATGTTTACGTCATGTCGAATTGAATCTTTCCTGGGCATGTTGGTTTCCCCGGTCCTCACTGACAATTTTGTTGATGAGTGACTGTGAGAGATCCGATTCCGAACATGACCGGGACGGAATTGCGCGCTCCCGACGAGCTCTTCTGCGACCACTAGAGAATTCCCGGTCCCGGATGCTGGTAGAGAAAATCGAAAATTCGGTCAGTGTCCAATTAAGCGACGACGAGAGGTTTCGGGCTATAAGCCATTCCTTTCTAAAGGGTTCAACGTTAAATACAACTTCACTAGCATCCGAAACGAAACCTAAATTACGATACAAACTATCTTAAGGTAATGCCAGCCGACGACAGCCGGACAACCCGGGCCACGCATACCATGCCACTGCTTTATGTCCAGAGTTGCAAACGCTGGGTTATTGGTTGGTTTTGGGACGCGTGGCCGACGTCGACCGCAGCAAGTCTCCGCATACCACGTAACGTACTCCGCAAAAGCAACGTTGCTCGTTGCCTCCATTAGGCCTCTTCACCGATTACTTTAATAAAAGATATCGTTCCGTTTGATCGAAGATTCTGCTCTCGTTGGTGATTAGACTTGGACCTTTGCTTCCTTCTTCCTCCTCGTCCCGAAAAGTGTTCAGTGGAATGCGACAACCTACCTCGTTCGGTTGAAAGCATAAGAAGTTCTGCAATACCAACCAAGGAAGTTTTGAGGCCAACGCCTCGCAACTCAACGTACAATGTCTCTCGCAATCAACACGTGCGTCTCAACGGCTCCGGTGAGTGATTTTCTTGGTGAATCTGGTACGTCTTTGCTGCGGACGGAGCATTCTTCTGGTGAGGATGACGTCTCGCCGAAGCGTTTCGTGCGGAATGGGAGACCTTCCACATGCATCGGAAGCCCAAGAAGCGTCGTGATTGGAGATGAGCAGCCACAAAACGGCGTAGGTAGCATGAGAAAGACGGCACGGGTAATTCCTGCGATGATCTCGAAAGGAGAGAAGCCGAGGAAAAGCACGAATAAGGCTCCTACCGACGAGAACAGCAACTTTGGCGATGACTACTCCACAGATGGCGAATCAACGGTATTGGTCATCCAGCAGTCTCGAGCTTGCCGTGATCATCGAGACGAAACTACGTGGTGCAATTATGAAACGGATTGCTTCGACTCGAGCGATTGTGTTTCCTTCTTTGATGAGAATGATTTGAATTCTTGGGACAACGATGATTCTAGCGAGCAAGAAGACGATAGCTCCTTGCACACTATTGACCTAAAAGCATCCGACTGTGTACTTGATCCGTTACTGCATAGAATGCAGCCGCGACGTCGTCGACAGGTTTCGTTTGGTTCCGTATTCATCCGTGAATATTCTTTGACTGTGGGGGATCATCCATACACGCGCGATTCCTGCCCACTAACCTTGGCGTGGCAACATACGGTAACCGTGGAGAAGGAATTGCTTCACTATGAGCACAGTCGGTACTTTTTGCGGTCTTCGACACCACCACGGCGACTTGGTCTGCACGAACGACGGGAACGCATATGCGAAGTCAACGAAAACTTAGTCGACCACGCTGACGTGAAGCAGCTGGAAGTGGCAATGACTCTGTCGAGATTGGAATCAATGCAGACGCGACTGCAAGGCTTTCATCAAGATGGTAACCATCACCAGGACGGTTCTGGGACGTCCTCTTCTGACAACATGCATCCTCATTTGATGTGCCTAGATTCCGTGCTTGATCAAGACGAACACCCGCCGCACACTCCATGCTGTCCAGTGATCGAGGAAGCCAGCACGGCTACCCCATTATATAGTTCGGAAAGTGAACAAACTGATGTTTGTGAGCAGCAATCTCTGCAGCCCATTTCTATCCGCGAACTGTGCTGACAACACTTTATACATAATTATACATAGAAATTGTTTCTGCTATTCTGCTATTTTTTGACGGTGCTTGTAAAAATTGAAGAATCGACACTGGTCCTGCCGATGTCGATGACTTTGAATCAGTGAGTGACTTGACAAATTAAAGTGGGCAAAGTGTTTTCGATACCACGACGAACTGGTACTGTTTGCATGGCTGCAGTCAGGAAGGTACTGCTTTACGTGCTAGCTGTAAGTCGTGTCTGTCGATCAATTGACAGATCCCTAATCTTGCTTTGCAGACGACGCCATTAGTTTGAGATCATAGCGCAGTCCATGTCGTCGAATTTTGAAGGGATGCGTAATTTTGCCCTATCGCCTTTCAACAGTAGTTGGTGTTGCTTTTCTCAAAGGCTCCTCAAATTGATTGTGAACATCCATTCATGTGATCCATCCCCGCACCCGTCGATCCCAAGTAGAGTACATCAATCGTTCATATCCACAAGGAGAAGCATTGGTTGCTTTTCCAAGCAATATTTGTAATCATCGATTTCTTGTAGAGTTCCAACAATAATAACACTATAGATATTAAACACCATGGCTTCTTACGAGGAACGACCATACCACGATGACAGCACCGCTTCCCGTCTGCTCAGCGAAGTTAAGCATCGTCGGGCTCGGTTAGTACTACGGTGGGGGACCACGTTGGAATCCCGAGTGTTGTTCTTTTTGGCATGGGTTCCTTATAAGGTGGGGTCGCCAGAGGCTGCACGACAAACTACTATGAAAGTTTGTGGTTTACTGTTTTGTTGCAATATTGTGTATAAATAAGATGCTGCAGAAACACAAGTAAGGCATCAGAATGTACAATGAGGTGGGGCTCTCGGGAAGTCATTGCTGTAGATTAGATAGCAACTGTTAAGTGTGGGATGGGTTGCTCACTGTCATTCTGTCTACCCGTTGGGGTCGGATGTGCTATTCGTAGCCAAAACCCCGGATAACACAAGGAATCTACGTGCGCCGGCGGCTGTACCTTACGTGGAACTACAATCACCACTCCAAAATGTCGAGCTCATTCCCGTTGGAGGAGTCCCCTACGCTAGGTAGGTGGTATGTTGAGGAACCCAACGGACCCGACCCAACGATTCGTACTCCAAAGACTCCCACGCCAGCGAGTGTCTCGTCCGGCGTACCAATCCTCTCATCCCTCTATGTTTTTCCATCCCCTTTTTTTCGCGTGCAATGACAGAATTTTTTGGACTAATTAAAAAATTTAAAGCCTATATAGAGTCAACAAAAGCATATTGAATTTTTCAAATGCTGCGTTAGTGGCGTCGTTTATTGGCGAGGCTGACGCGCAATCCCATAAAAAAGGAGGTGAACGAAGCAACGGCACACGTGTGGGACTCGGGTGTCCCTGGTTTAGGGCCCCGTTGCTCGGCGCGGTAGAGCGAGCTAGAGTCGAGTGTTCGGTCTCCTACGCACCGGCCCACTCGAGAACGCGTGACTGTGAGCGTCTCTCGAGCCCATCCCCCCCCGAAGAAAGTCAACCCGTTTCCAATCACAACTGTTTCGACTACTCCTGCCATTGATGGATTGACTGTGAAAAGCCAATTCCTTGACCCGTCCCTATTGTGTGTAAGAACTGAACTACTTACAATTAGCTAGCTAGCGAGAGAGTCATTCTCGCGTTGGTTTTCGTTTGTACAAAGACACGAAGCCAACCCACATTTTCCAGCCCACGCGAAGTGCCTCCTTTCGCCCACCATGACCAAGCCCGAGACTTCCCCCAACCCAAGCGCCGGTAGCAACAAGACACCTCCGCGACACAACTATGCGAATCCTCTAACTCCCATTGCTTCCATCAAGCGCCCCAGGTCTTCCATGGATCGGGGTCCTTCTTCGCGTACGCTGAGCGCGGGAACTCCCGTGAGCGGCAACCGCACCGAAAGTCCCTCACTGACAACTCCTGCAAGACGATCATCTACCGACAGTACCGTCAACGCGCTGTCGCCGATGCATCCACCGAAAGCCGTACATCGGGATGAGGAAGACGAGGTTGTGGTGACGGACGAAGCGTCCTGGGTGGGACGCAAAGTGGACGCGCTTTTCTCGCCCGTACTTTCGTTTCTCAACAATGCCGCGGAAGACTCCCTTAGGGACGCCCCTACGGCTTCCACCGTCAGTACCGCGGAAGGAACGTCGCCTACCAACGAGAATGTCAATATATCCAGTAGTCTGGACGATGAAGAGTCTCTCTGTGACTCCATGGTGGCGATGGAAGACGTCGAGGATGAGGATGAGTTCAATCCCTGGCAGTTCATCAAATGCCTCCCCGACTACGCCTACGTGCGTCACTTGTGTCCGCCAATTACCCTCCCACCCAAGACTGCCGGCGCCCCGCCAATTACTCTCGTGCTGGATCTAGACGAAACGTTGGTACACTGTACAGTAGAACCCGTTGAGAACGCCGATCTGACCTTTCCCGTTGATTTCCATAACGTGACCTACCAAGTTCACGTGCGTCTCCGCCCGCACCTGTTCACTTTTCTCAGCCGCATAGAGGGACAGTACGAAATTGTTTTGTTTACTGCGTCCCAGAAGGTGTACGCCAATGAGTTGCTTAATCGCATCGATCCCGGTACGTGGGACGGCGAACGATGTAGAGTGACTTGGTTTCGTCTCTCCGTGCGCTCTCCTAACATATGCCTCATCCTTTGCTTCTCTGTGCTTTTGTGCCACAGACGGAAAATACTTTCACCACCGTCTGTATCGGGAGTCCTGTTTGGCAGTTGAAGGCAACTACCTCAAAGATCTAAACGTTCTAGGTCGCGACCTCTCCAGGACCGTTCTAGTGGACAACTCGCCCCATGCCTTTGGATACCAAGTCGACAACGGCATTCCCATTGAATCCTGGTTCGACGACCCCGACGATCGGGAACTCCTCAAGCTCGAACGATTTCTGCGTCAGCTCGAGCCCGGCAGCGTCCGTGAGGCCGTTCGCAACAAGTTCCAGTGCCACACTCTGATCGCCAAAGCGTCCGGTAATCAGTAAAAACAGGGTCACGCCAGACCCACCGACGAGATTGGTGCACTCTCTATAACCGACATCCTCATGCCGCCGGCAAGACGTATCCAGAACTCGGATTCTTGGGCGAATCCGAAAATGACGATCGGAACGTGTTTCCATATTTGTAGGCCGACGGCAACAATGCACACCCATGCGTTTAGACGTCGCGATCCTTTCCAATCATAATTCGTAACATTCAGTGCAATCATTCCCGTAGTAGTTCCTCGCCACCTTCGTGTCGTTCGAGTACCGCCGGAAGTTCTATTAGTAACCTCGCAAATGTCTTTGTCCAGAGCCGAGACCCGGTTAGCTTGTGGTCTGGCATACGACCGGAAAACCGCACCGCCTTGATTCCGCCGTAATGCGCGAGCCCAACGGACATAATAGAAACTACCACGACACTTTTTCCATTCACTGGAAGAAACACCAGTGTGCACACCACCACCATATATCTATCTATATGCATGCTTATCGAGTCGCGTCGGTATGCGCAATCCACCATACCGGCCGTCGCCAAAAGGACGGGAACAGCGCTCGCGTTGGTTTCGTCCCCGTAGCGGCAGTGGCTGGCTCCTGCTGTACGTTGTACTTTGCCGCGGATGCGGAGGCGTGCAATCCAAGAGAATGAACGCGGCGGTGAAAGCGTCAGCGGGTAGCAGCAGTAGCAGTAGTAGCAGCCATCGCCCAGTGTCACAGTCCGAGCTGGCGTCATCCAAGAATACTACTACAAAAGCGAACGCACGTCGCGTTCAGAATGCCACGACGGTGTTGCAGTTGACCGAAACGGAACTCTGGGACGGTCAAAAGTGGAAGGTCTCGGGAGATTGCCGTTGGACGTTGGACGACGAACCGTGTAAACCACCCGACCAACAGGTACCACCGAAAGGCACAACGTTTTCGGGTGACTGGAAAATTGTCACGAGTTCCTCGCGAGATTCGTACGGATGGGAGTACGTCGTCTCACAACCGCATCCACTCCGCCAACGGATTTGGTTGCGCAGCGTGGTGCCTTTAGCGAAACACGACGTCGCCCAGTCCGCGGACTCGCAAGCCGTTGCTCGGAAGAAACGTCTAGCCCAACGGGAACGTCCACGTTGGATACAGGCTATTCGCGACGATTTCAACTTCAAAGGCTTTGGCTGGTCCTTTTACAAATCACTTGTGTTCGCGAACAGTTTCGGAGTCGCTTTTCGATTGCCACTGACGTTCAACTTGAATACCTGGGAACGACATCCCGCATGGCCGTCCATTTCTAGTAACATCGCCTTGTACAATCCTGCTTGCGCTGCCGTATTTCTAAGTGCCTCCATGCGAGTCGAATGGATCAAGTGGGCCGCCGCCCGATTATGGTTTCTGCTACAATATCTACTAGTGTGGATGGTTTGGAACGTTTCCCGAGGCGTCGTCTTGGCGTCTTCGGCGCTAGTGTTTCCTGTGACGCGGAAACTTTACAACCCTCCTATGCCAATACACTGGAAATCGGCTGCGGACAACCCACCAATCTACTCTCGCACTACCGAAGAACGCATCGGAGCCTCGCTTTCGTGGCGCGTTACCAAAGCCAAGGGCTACGAATTCCGTGTCAGTTATTGGCATTTCTACGCTCCCACTCTCACTTCGATGTACGATGCGTGGGGACGAACTAAAATCCCTGCCTGGTTTGCCCGACGCTCCGCGGCCTTGGGACTTTCGACCTCGGGGCCCATACCGGACGATCCGTTTTTGACCTGCAGTGCGTTGCTATCGCTGTCTGGCTTTTACTTTCGCAAACGCGAGCGTGTGCTCGTTCAACCCACGGTAAGTACCACGACCGATGCCTCGTCTGCGTCACTCCTTAACACTACCGAAACGAGTAAGGCCACTTTCTCCGTCGGGCAGAAAGAGGATGACCCGACCCCAAATGGCGAACAACCAAGGAAGAAATCGTCCACGAAACAGCTCGTATCGTAGATGACTTCTCGAGCTCCTCCATTTTGTTTTCCCACGCATAGACCTAATTCAACTACTAGAACCTAGACCAGAGCTAAGATGAGCGCATCGAGTTATGATACGTGCGTTGTTATTTGAATCCATGTCGTCAAATTGCGCAGAGTCCTGTCGTTGACGTATACACGACATGGTCACAGTTAGTATAAAGCATACCGCGGTAGTCCGAAAGCGCAACGTCAACTCACATCAATAACACTGTGCCTACATGTGGAACGAGCTTCGTCTAAACATCGTTAGGTATTGATACCAAAAGCAAGTACTATACTTAGAATGCGTATTCGGAGGCAGCAGTGGAGGGAATAATGGAAACTCCAAGTTGCTCGTGGACCATAAGGGCAAGGATACCCATCTGGGCGGCGCGTCCTTGGTTGAGTTCGATGGTGCGCTTACGGGCTTTGGTGGCATCATCGAAGGAATCCCAGCCAAAGTCAATGTAGTTGTTACGCAAGTCACCAGGGAATTCGCCTCCAACAAAGTCACGCATGACGAAAACTTCCAAAGCACCAATGAAAGCGAGCAGCTGGAGCTTACCAGCATATGGGATGGCCTCAATGGCGGCGTATCCGTTGGGGATGTCGGAGAACTTGGTGCCACTCAAGTCAATGTTTCCCGGAAGACGGACACCGGCTTCTTGGATAAGGTACCCAACAACGGCAAGCATCGAAATACGTCCGTGCTTCAATTCAACAAGACGGAGACGGTCAAACTTTTCCTGGTTGCCGTCGGCGACCAGACCCAAAGGATCCCAAAATCCAAGAGGGAGCGTGGCTCCAATGTCTTCCTCGAAATTTCCGGTGACAACGGCAGCACGCTTTTTGGCGCCTTTCTTAGCAGCGAAGGCGGCGGCACCGGCGACAAAAGTAGCGAAAAGAGCGAGCTTCATGGTGATAAAGGTTGCGGAAAGATCGGTTCAAGAAGATTTTGAGAGGGGTGAAAAGACCGTGGCAACGTTGCTGCGCGATGCAACACGGTGAACGTTGAACTTGTTGGATCGGAGCTAAAGCGCTAAAGTAGCGCCCACAAAGAGTTGATGGAATGTAGAATGTTGAAAACCGCAAACAGATACCTCGAGGATCGGACACGAGCTCTGTAGCACAAAAAATGAAGGACAGCAGTTTCTCTAACTAGAGAGGAAGAGGTCAATGCCAGTAACCGGAATCCCGCCGCGATGTGCCATTCTCATTTATGACTTTCATCGGTTGCTATCTATTTTTGCTAGTGACCATGACAACCCAGTAGATAGAATGACCGAGAAATTTTCCAACGGATAATTAGATTTCCCCCTCACAATTTCATTATTCATTCGCGCAATACGTTCACAAAACCGGCAAAGTTCCATCAGCAAACTGTTCGTTGAAATGAGTTACAAGACTAAAAACAAGGGTGTTGGTAAATTTCCATCTTCTGTGAAGTCTCACCACCGTCAATTGCAGGAGGGAAGTGTAGGGGCGCGTTTCGGCTTAACCGCAGAGCTGCTACCTTCCAACAACAAGACAATGGACACCAATCGAACTCCATCCACACTTCTCCTTGGAATTGCCATTTCGATTTTGATTTGTCTTCTCATGTCTTGCTGTTTTGGTTTTGCTCTGTATCGAAAGAAAAGAAAAGCGTCAAAGGATTCCGGGTCAAGCAAATGCGCTGCCTAGTTTTCGGGGAGGCTTCGAACTCTGGTGTCTGAGCAAGTCAAAGATTCTTCAAACATTTCTTCACGACAAACAAGTCATTTACTGTACCAAGATAAACAATAATTGAATGGATGGTTGGATTGAGCAAATTCTAAGGATGGAATCGCTACCTTATTTTAGCACTTTCAAAGTTCCAGTACCTACGCCTTAGCGCAATCAGTAGACGTCACACAATTACCCTAAATCATAATATTTAAAGCTGCGTTTTGCCCATAGTAGTGCTCTGGGTTATTGCTTCTGTACAACCGACTGCGAGTCTTAAAAACAGTCCCCTCCTCTAAGACTGCGCAATCGGCGCAATCACAGTCAGCGAGAAAGCGCACGACGAGCGGCAAGGACTCTCGCATGACCCGTAGGACTTTCTGCTAGAAATGGTCCAGCCAAACTCCCCTCGTACATTTATACGGAAAAAGGACTTGGTCATAATGAATTTTTAGAGTTCGTAGAGGTCCTATGTATTATGCACCACAAGCTTTGTTTCTCCTAAGTGTGAGTGTCGAAACATATCGTCAAATTTTACTGGTTCACTTTTGCGGTCTTTCTTTCGTCAGACGAAATCGGCCAAGGCGTATTATTTTACCACTGGATTCTTCGTTGCAGAGAGTAAACCCAGTCTCATGTGTCGGTAATGTAAGACACACCCCCGACACTTTGAAGGAAAAATAGCGTTTACATCGCTGCGAAGGATAGAGCCGAAGATGTCTGTGCGCAAAAGAAGCACCGCGAGAGCTGCTATCATTGTGCTGTTCACGTTTATATATTGGACGTGTGTGGCTAGCCGAAGTTTGGCGGAAAGTGATTGGGATATCGCGAGAGTTGCTGGGTTTCCTGTCTTCGCTTTCAACACCACCACAAGCAATAGTGAAGTGGTCTTCAAATATAGCGTTACAGGGACCAATTGTAAGTTTCGGCTGCCTTGCTCGCGTGTGCATATTACAACGCAACCATGTCCAATCTCATTTTTTGCTGTACAGCCCCAGATTTTGGTAGCGAAAAGTTTCTAGAAACATCTCTATTTCTACCGGACTGCCAAACCAGACCTCAAAGGCAATCGATCGTACCTCATCATAGCATTGTCGTAAACGGAGAGTACACTGTTGAGTTGGATATTGTTCAAGAAAGTGTTGTGCTATCCGAATTCTATCGTGAAGAGGCCAACAGTACAGCACGAATAATGTTTTGTGTAAGAGTTGACTATTTTCACTTCGATGGAACGAACGTGAACGGGGTCAACTTTCATGAAACGAATGTATCGATCGGGATAGATTTGATTGCTGGTTTTCGACTTCGTGACATTGACTTCGACAGGGCAGCCTCAGAATTTTCGTCAGCGACGGCTTCACTAGACTATCCTATACGAGCTAATTTTTGCAACGGAGAGAACAAGGATCAGCCCCAGCCAGCTTTGTTTCAAGGGATGACTTTGCAAGTGTGTGTTTCAATGGACGAGACTGTAGCAATTGGAAAAGCATACGTGATCGATATCTTAGAGATGGACCTGCATCAACCATCGACGGGAGTGCATGACAATCCAATAACAAAAGCATACTCCAACAAACTGACGCAAAAAACGTGCAATGGCGGCATATGCAACGTTAAAACGCAGCTCACATCGCGATGGTTTGAAAAAGCGGATCCGGAATCGATTGATTTAACCGGAATGGCACTTCTCGCGCTCGGCTCTGCCTCTTCTCGGGAAGAAACCAGAATGCTTCGTTTGCCAATCAATTTTAGAGCGAGGCGAAGAAATCTCAAATCCAATTTCACAGAGCTTTCTGAACCAGAAGGGCGCTTTGAAATGTTCATTCTGAGAGCAACTCTACAAGGCGATGCGAAAGACCGAGGATTGGGGCTTGGCCTTATTGTATCTTGTGTCGCTGCGGCTTGCCTTCTGACGTGTTCTTGCTCTCTCTCTGTTTGCATTGCACTTCGTTTGCGTGCTCTACGGGAGAAACAGTTTAAAAATCTCGCTAAAGCCGACAAGCAACATGCTTGTGGAGCTGACCACACGTAAACCTTCACCGGGATTCCCAAACATTGTCAGGCCGGTCACGACCAATGCCCCTCTTATATACCAAAGCTACGCTCACTCCAGTACCCCGAGGGCAGCCCAAACAAGCCACAGTGGAAAGCGAAAGATCTTAACTAGCTTTCAATTGGCAATACTTTCATGTTCAATTTTACTGAACGACATTGGGACTGAGCGGTTACTACGACATTTAGGGCAAAGAATTAATGCTGCTGCAGTGTGCAGCCCTCTAGAATTCGTCCCAAAAACGTAAGCGAGGGCTGGAGTGTAAAAACTACAATTTCGTCGCAATTGTATACTGGCTGTGCATATCGCCAGATCTCCCATGTTGCCGTAAATATTTCAAGATACATTATAAGCAACAGTAAAAGCCGACTAGAGCGGGAGTACTGGGAGCGTAGACTCGTGGGCGTCATTGTCAATTGTTCTGTGATTCGGAAGTCTGCGTCCGTCAGTCTCTACGGTAGCCTTTCATGTTCGAAAGTGCTCCAACGGAACAGTCCGGCATCTTTGGTTCAGGCTTTCTGTCGTTCACATCCGCGCAGAATCGAGAAGTCTCCTTGATCACAAAAAAAAGAGAGGCAAAGTCGAGTGGAAATTGCGTTGTGTTCCATGTTATGTTGCACCGCTTCTTTCGTTTGGTCTCCTCCTTCTCCTTTTCTCGCGCCTCCAATAACATGTGGTTTTGGGCTAGTGCAAGTCAGTATGCACTCAATTTAGATGGCTTGAAGCAGGCAGAAAACAAGCTTCTGCAGTTGGCTCGGCAATTCGGGAATCGCGCACCAGAAGACTACGACATCCGGCTCTTGGACACGCACATCCCCCACACCTCTGTTCCGCTGTCATCTCACAGCTGTCAGTTGCATGAGAATTTACCGGAAGGAGAGTACCTCATGCATGGAATCGAAGTCAAATCCAGGACTGCTTCTACCCAGCATTCATCTGACGCCCCTTTGGTCATGCTACACGGTTACATGAACGGCGCCGCTTACTTTTATCGGAATTTGGTGGGATTGAGCAATTATTTTTCCTCCGTAGTCGCCCTCGATATGCTTGGATGGGGTCTTTCCTCCCGACCAAACTTTAAGGCAATTCAGGACGATACGTTGCGCACGACAGAAGACTTTTTTGTCGAGAGCTTGGAAGCTTGGCGACATGCCAACAAGATTGACCGTATGGTACTGGCAGGCCACTCCATGGGTGGATACTTGTCCGTAGCCTACTGTGAAAAATATCCCGATCGTGTGGAACGTCTTATTCTGATTAGCCCCGTCGGTGTCCCGGAAGAGTCACAGAAAGTTCTGGAAGAGCGCAAAGCAAGGATTCAAGCATCCTTGCAGGGTCGTCTGATGTACGGAACATTCAACTATTTGTTCGGGCGGCAAACTCCCGGAGACGTGCTGCGCATGTTACCCACTAGTCGTAGCGAGCGGATGATTCAGGAATACGTACGTCGTCGATTACCGGCGATTGATGATGAGAAGGAGCGTGTCGCGGTATCGGAATACCTCTATCGAAGCGCCGTCACCTTGCCCGCATCCGGAGAGTACTGCATTAATCGTATCTTGACGCCTGGTATTTTTGCAAAGGAGCCAGCCTTGCATCGGATTCCCCATTTGAAGGTTCCTTCGGTAGGCTTTTTGTACGGTGCTCAGGATTGGATGGATTCAAATGGTGGATTGCAGGTCCAGCAAGCAGTAGAAGCTAAACGGTCAATGAATCAAGATGCACCCCGAGTTGATGTATATCAAGTGAGTAAGTCGGGCCATTTGCTCATGCTAGACAATTGGGAAGAATTTAATGCTGGAATGATCACCTCCGCTGGAGGAATTCCGAGCGATTTATCACGGCGACCTGTCAAGTTGGAACCCAGCAAGTCTGTCCCGCCAATTGCACCCGTATATGAATCGGAATCACAGCGCACTGATGTCTCAACTAGTGTTGAAGTGGCGTCATAGCGCCATAACCGTCAGAACCCATTACCTACGCTGACAAACATTAAAAGTCCTCTTATCAACAGTAAATCTAGAAATATTACAATCTTACTGCTTCTCGCCGCCAACCGTCGTTGGAAGCAAAGTTCAGGTATGCGCCGTTCCACACTGTAACTTCACTTCCTGTTAATCGGAGATGAAAGGTTCAGTTGGCGACATCTTCCATAGCCGTTCGCTGATCTACACCTACCGCAATGAGAATGATGATCCTGTTGTTCCTGCAATACCAGTTCCGATCGATCTAAGTAAATCCGGTATCACATGTTTGCGGTTGTTTCGGCAGGCTGTAAAACTAAGTAACCAGTACAGAAGTAGTACGACCGAGAGTAAACATGATTTGCATTTTATACAAAAAGGTGAATATGTACTGTCGTGTGCTCCATCAGCATTCTAACCTATCCAAATCGAAAGTAGAATGCGAGCATTACAATCGTCGCAATGGTGGTACTCAAGAATACAAACTTGTAGGTCTGCAGCAATATTTTCCCTTCACCAACATTTAAACCCACAACAGCACATGCCGCTATGATGTTGTTCAGGCACACGCCATTTCCCGCTGATGCGCCGACGGCCTGCAAAGCCAGCATAGTTGTTACAGAGGTTCCGATTGATTCAGCCGCAATCAGCTGAATGGACCCGAATGTCAAGTTGGAAACCGTGGTAGATCCTGAAAAGAAGGACCCCAAAACTCCCAGTAAAGGCGAAATGATTACAAATGCTTCTTGAAACCAATCAGAGACTACTGTCCCAAGAATTGTTGCGGGGGCTTCAGCTCCAACCCGAATGACAAGCTGAACCAGAACCAATGCACCCAACAAAGCAATTGCTGGGTTTTTTAAACGATCAGCGACAGTTCTTGCGACATGAGCGGGACCGTGTGCCAGATCTTTGCGATACATGTACATGTTCAGCAAGGACACGAGCACAAACGGAATTAGAAAGGGAACGTACAGCAACTCGTACTTCCAGCTGATCCCAGGGAATGTTAGAATGTCCCGAAGTTGAAACACCAAGCTCGCAGATAAGCGGAACGTTCCGTATGTACCAAAGTGGATGGTGAAGTTTGGTGTCACTTTCGTCAAAAACTTTTTCAGACCAATTTGTTCCAATCTAGTAACAATCAAAATAAGGACCACGAGCCAAATGGGGGACGTTCGAATAATCGTCTCTTTGATGTAGCCGTCTGCGTAGGATTTGCGTGGGCCCAAATGATGTTCCAGCGTATCGTGTAGGCTATCCGTGTTCATGGATGCCGCGCCCGCATCCACTACGCCTGCAGTACCGGTATTTTGCCGAACTTCTTCTTTCTGGTCGGAATCGTCCGAAGTTAGGTAAACCTCCTCATCCTCCCCGTTGGTTTCCGGTATGCCCATTTGCTTGGCCGTCTTGTTGTTTCTTGTTGAAGTGAGTTCAGCTCCGCTCTCCGGAACATCGCTCAAGCTCGACGCCGACTTCTGATACTTGCGAACCAAGCTATTTTCCGAAACCGAACCAATATCTTCCAAGTTTCGACCACCATTGTCACCATGTTCGAAATCATGGAGTCCAAACTTGCATTTGATAAGAAAAGCTGTTCCAGCACAACCGATCATGCCTCCTAAAAGAGAGGGAAATTCATAACTGACAAATGCGATTCCAATCGAGGGTCCCAAGCATGTTGTCAAGCTTGCAATTATGAACACAATATTTTTGCGAACAGCTTTGAAGGGTACTAGAATAGTGAGGACGAGTGGGAGCGAAATATATGCGCTGACTCCCATCGCGACTGCTGCCTTTCGGGAAATATCGAGGTACTCGTCCTCGGAAACTTGGGGCAAAGAACCAAAACCAAACCAAATCGGTGTACCAACCGCGCCCCAAACTGTCGCATAGGTATTCATGATGAGCAGGACGACGACGCTTTCGAAGGCAGGATGACCTTGCGAGACAAGCATGGGAGCGCCTAAGGCGACTGGTGTCCCAAAGCCGCTCGCACCCTCCACCATGTATGCAAAGCAAAAGATTCTGTATAATAAAGATGACTTTCGTGAGTTTGGGTCAAAAGGAGATTCGACCGCGAGCAAAAACTGATCGACAGCCTTTCTTCTACGTACAGCATGAGTTCCGCAACTGGATGCCCTGCAGTCAGAGCTTTCATCTCCCTCATCATATAAGGCAAGCAGTACGTCGCTTCCATGCTTTCAAAAAGGGTAATGGCTCCCGCCATGATACTCAACGGTGTCCAGGCTTCGTGCAAACCCAAAATAACGGACGACGCAGTAAGCAGTGGATCCGATCCCAGATACATCACACGGACTAGAAACATGAGACAAGCGGCCAACGGCAAGGATACAGTCGTCGACATGGGAGACGGCTTGATCGTAGCGTAAATCAAAAATATGATCGGCAAAAGGCAAAAGATAACATCCATCACGTCACCCCAGTCACCACCGGCATCATTGGAAAGCACAACACAGCCACAATCTTGACAGCCGGCAAGACTCTCGCAGGAGTCGGCGCAAGCAGCACCATCGGCAGTCAAACAGCGATACGTAAAGTCTTCTTCAATATTCATGATGGATCGTGCAAACGTGAATGGTCGAGATCGACCTGTTCTTGTTACTTCTTAAGATACTTGCGGCGGCTCAATGATAGGACCAAAATATCTGCAGGTGTCAGGCTTGAGAGCGGATGATGAAAGACGAAAAAAGCGTTCGGAACGAAAATGGATCGTAGCGGAGAATATCGAGCCGTCCCAATACTCGGATTGTGTGGGTTCGGATTCTTCCAAAATTCCTCCTCACGACGCGCATGGCGCAATCGGCTTCGCATCGGTTACATTTCACACGCGAGAAAATGGAAACAGCTGCAAAATACCAGGTACATTCCGAGGCGAAAGCCGCGGAAAATCGACAACGGCAAACATGACTAAATTAGTCCTGATTCAATCGTCAGCAGACTCTATAACTACTGTGAATGTCCCTGAAGACTTACACAAAAGACAAGGCACGGCAAAGGCTCTCCGCATTCAACCTCTATCTTATGACACTAAACTAGACCAAGGCTTTCTTAAGTCGCTCGCACGCCTCGATAACGGAATCACGAGGAGCAAAGGCGCTCAAACGCAAATAGCCTTCACCACCGGGGCCGAACCCGGCCCCTGGAATGGTTACCACCTGAGTCTTCTCCAGAATGGTCTGGAAAGCGTCCCAACTTCCTCCCATAGATTCCGGTAGCTTGACAAAAACGTACGGAGCGTCAATCCCTCCGTAAACATCATATCCAATACTTTCCATGGTCTCACGCAAGATTTTGGCGTTGCCAAGGTAATAGTCAATAAGGGTATCAATTTCCTTCAAACCATCGTCATCCAAGCAAGCCAAACCTCCAGCTTGCACAATGTTGGAAGCGCCGTTGAAGGCTGTACTCATGACACGGTTGAAGTCGTTCCGGACGGGAGTTCCATCCGCGAATTTCAGATTGTTCGGGATGACGGTCCATCCCAATCGGACACCGGTGAATCCAGCGTACTTGCTAAAACTATTGACTTCAATGGCGACGTCCCTGGCTCCCTCGATTTCGAAAATCGATTTCGGGACGTCCTTACTGCGAATAAAAGGCGCGTACGCGGCGTCAAACACCAGAATTGAGCCACGCTCCTTGCACAACTTGACCATCTCCACCAGTTGTTCCTTGGTAGCGGCTGCACCCGTTGGGTTGCTAAAAAAGATAGTGTCAGCTTGTTTTCCAAAATGCTTCTCGTCTGCACTATGTTTTTTACTCACTTGGGAGAGCAAAGATAGACAATATCCGCCCGAGGCATGCTTGCGTAGTCGGGGAAGAAGCCATTCTCAGAAGTACACGGCATGTAAACAATATTCTTATACTGATTCGTTTCCGAATCAATTTCTCCCGTCTGTCCCATCATGACAGAGGTATCGACGTAAACTGGGTAGGATGGATCCTGCACGGCCGAAATTACCTTGGCACCAAACATTTGCTGCAAGCGCATGATATCACACTTGGCACCATCACTGACAAAGACTTCCTCGGCCGCAATGATGCCTTTGTAAAGTTTGTCGGCAATCTTTTCCCGAAGATCCAGCATACCAGCTTCATTTCCGTAGCCACTGTAACCTTCCTTTGTTCCGAGCTTGGATGCACCGCCAACCAGGCCGGACAAAATATACTCGGGAATCGGCTGCGTAGTGTCCCCAATTCCGAGTGAGATAACTCGATCCTTCATTTCCGGATTCTCTTCCAGGTACTGCGTGCGTCGGCGTCCAATCTCAGGAAACAAATAACCTCCGATAAGCTTGGCAAAGTTGGGGTTGCGCTCGACGCCGACCGCCGCCAATGAAGTCGCCGGAGAACGGGGAGTCAAAGGTTGCTGCGGGACAAATGCAGATGCGCCGGTGACAACAAATGATAGAGCAAGAGACAGTTTCATGACTGGAGGCTTTGTTTCGAGATGGGCGATAGTAGGACTTGCTGGGACAACTTTCTGCTTTGGGAGCTATCGGCTATCGGTATGTACCCGTGCAGACAGAAAGGGCCATCATGGTGGCTCATCTTTGTCGTGCAAATACATCCGCGGCTGACGTGTGTGTCCGATGAACTCACAGCGATTGGACGGTTCATGAAAGAATCGGTCAAGAGTCGGTGGCAGGGATGGAGGGACAGACGAAGAGGCTTGGGTCATTTATCCCAGTGTTTTTCCTTAGATAATACTCGTTCCATGGTTTGGCTGAAAAGAAACGAAAGCCATTTTGAAGATGGATCGTCAGAGTCCGTTAAATGCACGTTTTCAATGTCTGAACCTTTCTCTGGCTGATATCCTTCTCTCTCCATCAAAATAAACAAGAGAAGCTAATTGTACTTCGCTGGTTAGAAACGGAGAAGGACTGGCTTTAAACTCTTACTGTTGACGCAACTATGGCCAGCAAAAGGAGCCTGAACGTTAAGGCATCTCTTTCGAGCAACCTAGTAGTCTAGCGAACTACTGGCAGTAAGTCCATCGAGAGTTACTAAAGTTCGACTTTAAAAACAACGGCAATTCTCAAGCTGCAGGTGCCAGCTTAAGACACAGACTTTGATTCGTGACAACGTTAACAGCAAAAAAGCCGTACTCTTCCTTCGATATGTTGCTTGAAGCGCTGATTCTTAAGAAAACCCTGCGTAAGTTCTCGCGACAGGCGAGTGACTGTCGATGTTGATGTAAACGGGAGTAAATGTAGGTGCAGTTTGCCCATACACCGAGGAAAACTATCAGCAAACTGTCGTCAGGCGGAATACGAGCGGATGCATCGCTTGTTTCTGCGCAAAATGATGGTATCACGTTGTAAACTTGCAACGCCTTCTGAAAAAGAGAATCGGCATCAAGTTTGTAAGTGCACATGGCCTTTCGGTGATAGCACATTGCTATGTTAAAAAGGAGCCCACACGTGATTAACCGTCGCTCGTTTTGACCTGGTAGGCGAGGCTCGTCCTCTACGATCTCGTCGTCTTCACCACCATCGTTTGGTACAATCAGAAAAATCCGATCGTACTGATCGTGACATCTCCCAGCACCAGTATCCAAGGGTCTACTACAAGAAGCATCGTCCGACGATGGCACACTCTCCGTTACATACAAACACGTCTCGGTACTCAAGGGCAATCCGACATCGTTCTGGTCGTCATCAAGGAATGTATTCTCCTCGGAACGAATCCACGTGATGGCTTGGACGAACTCATCTAGAGCTGCTTGAAAGTCGTTCTGTTGCAAGAGACCAACAGCATTATTGTTGATCTCGACAATTGTGCTGAGCATGGTTGTGTATACCGCTGTTCTTTTTACACGTTCCATGGTGCTTTTGATGTCTGGTGAATTTCTGTCGTGGATCGTGCAAGGGTCTGAGGTTGCCGTCAACAATTTCTTATGGAAGAGCTCAACGTGATCGCAATTTCACCAATTCGCATGGAACATGGTCTTTATGGCCATCATTCTCTCTGGGCAGGCGAAACCATTCTTGTCTTCTAATAGAAACAACACTTCATTTACTGGGTTTACCTAGCAACTAGTCTTTGGAAGCGTATGAAATTCTTGTTTGTTAAAGATTCTCACTCCCGTATGATAGAGACAATGCCTGTTTGAAAAAGCACTTTTCTTGAATTTCTATAGATGAAGAAACTCTTAAAGAACGGGGAATTAGATCTGGTATAATACGGAGAAACAGATTTTTCGCGTTAAATAATTATGGCCTCACCAGTCAGACAGATTTACCCAGATACCGGTAGATTCCTTTGCTACGTCACTGTCAATTTCCGGTAAAACGTTTCAGCCCAAAAGTAGGCGATCATGTACCCCCATTAGATCAAAAACGTGTATAATTCGATTGACAGCGAATCATTTTGGCTTGCATTTTTCAAGATGGATGGATTTTAAAAATGTAATTGCTCACGGGTCAACACACGCAGCGGTTTGGCCCTGCTACTAGACTTAGTTTCAGCCAATCATGAAAATACCTTGCACTTGGTCAGCGAATCTTCGCATTAATGTAAGTGAAAATATCTTTTATCTTTCCATTTGCCACCCTCTATCACTTATCAGACAGCGAATTAGTTTGCTCCTTCACTGGTTTGAGAAAATAAATGTATTTGGAAGCGAGGCTGGATGATTGGAGTGAACTGCAAGAGATAAAACCGGGGAAACTCTGAAATTGAGGCGACAGTCCGTCCTTCGAACGCATTATTTATTGGAACTTCGTTGGCGCGCAATCACTTTGGTGCGGATGGCGAATCCAAAGGATACGTGTACATGTTGGGATTTCCTCAAGAAAGCAGAACGCAGAGTTCCCTTTCCAAGAATCACAATCGTATTGCTGCCAAATTCTTGAGCGGTGGTCTATCCATTCGACGACTAACATTTCACTATCCTATCGGCGCAATAAAAAATGATGCGCTCCTTCCTTCGTCACGCTCACAGGCGTGCTTGTGCGCAACAGCTCCGCACTATCGGAACGCTCCGATTGAACCAGATGCCCGTTACCGGAGCCAACACCAAGATTGTCTGCACTATTGGCCCTGCGTCCGATCAGGCCGAGTCGTTGGGTCAACTGGTGACCTACGGTATGAGCGTTGCTCGTCTGAACTTTTCACACGCCGGAGACGACTACACCTATTCCGAAGCCAACATGGCTTTACTCCGTAACGCGGTTGGTAAACACCATCACTTAGCGACTGGGTCTTCGACGGACCTGCCCAAGAACCTTCGTGCTATACTTGTAGATACAAAAGGTCCTGAAATCCGGACCGGGATACTTCCCGGTGATGTGGAAATCATGGATATTCCAGTGGGAGCGACTGTCATGCTATGCATCGAGGATGTTTCGCAAGAAGTTCTTGCCGAAGGCGAGTTCAAGATCCATGTCGACTACGAGTCGATTGCAAAGACGGTCAAGATAGGAGATAAGGTTCTTTTAGACGATGGCCTTATTGAATTGGAAGTTATGGAGGTACACCCTGGAAGTGGTACTGTTTTGACCAGTGCATTAAACGGAGGCCCTATCAAGAAAAATAAAGGAGTAAACCTTCCGGGCGTGCAGTTAGATCTTCCTGCCCTCACAGACAAGGACAAACGAGATCTCGACTGGGCCTGTCGAGTCGGAGCTGATTTTGTTGCAGCGTCCTTCATTCGAACCCCGGCCAACGTCCGGTCGGTGATTGCTTATCTGGACCGTTGTATTTCCAAGCTTCCAGATGTGAACGGCATGAAGCCTTTGCGTCCGCTGGTTATCAGTAAAATTGAGTCAAAAGAAGGAGTCGACAATTTTGACGAGATTCTGGAAGAAAGCGATGGCATCATGGTGGCTCGTGGTGATCTTGGAGTTGAAATTCCCTATAGCAAGGTATTTGCTGCTCAGCGAATGATGGTTCACAAGTGCAACGAAATCGGGAAGCCTGTTATTGTTGCAACTCAAATGCTTGACAGCATGATGCGCAATCCTCGACCTACGCGTGCAGAAGTTACAGATGTAGGGACAGCCGTTATGGATGGCGCTGATGCGGTCATGCTGAGCGGTGAGACAGCTGCAGGAAAGTATCCAATTGAAAGTATACGTGCGATGGCAAGCGTCGCCTGGGAAGCGGATCAAATCGTCAATTCCAAATCGTCGATTGTATGGAACGAGGATTTACACGAGAAAATGGATCTCATGGAACAAGAGCTGGATGCGGTAGCTGCGTCAGCGGTTAGATCAGCGCAGGATATGGGAGCGAAGATGATCGTACTGATAACAATGTCGGGACGTGTAGCTCGCGCGGTCGCTCGCCATCGACCTACCGTACCAGTCCTGGCGTACTGCACAGATGTACAAGTTGCTCGGCGATTGCAGCTACACCGTTCTATAATTCCGATCATGCTCCAATCCGAGGCAGATCCTGGTGACTCGAGTACAAGAATGGGATATCTGAGAGCTGAAGCCGTACGAACGGCAAAAGAGCTTGGGTTTGCCCACTCTGGTGATCGAATCATTATGGTGGATCGAACGGTTGGCAAAAGCCACGACATGCATGAATTTTCGCACAACATGAAGGTTGTTACGCTACGTGACTCGTAGAGCTCAAGCTAATTCTTTTACAGTCTATTTACTATAATTTACGTCAGGCGAGTCCTTTCCTGGTGGATCAGCACCGTTGCAAAAATTTGCCTAGAATATACGAACTCAATGTCTGCCCCGTAAGAAGTATATCTAATGGACAGCCCAAGAGCTCCAGTCCAGAAGACGATCGCCAATTGCTATCCGCGCAACGATTACAGGAACCCACAACATATATTTGTTTAAACCGCGACGTCTAGCTTGAAAAAGAACATAACCAAAAGCTAGCATGATTGGAAATTGAAGATTTTTCATATACAACATGGAACGAATTCCCACAAAGTATGGTGCGATGAGCGATGCAGTACTGTCGTTGAAAAAAATGCAAAATTATCAGCGTCATGAAGTGGTTTGTGTCACAACAAGCAGTCTGTGACTTACTATCCCATGTGATAACCTTTTGCTGAGAGAAGACCTTTTCGAACAAGCGTCATCAACAAAGAAGCAATTTGAATTGCGAGAAGAACGGACAAAGGCCAAGCTGGATTTATGACTGCTACACAAGAAAGAGTCGCAAGAAATTGACTGTACGCATAGAATTGCTTGAATTTCTTTTGCGTTTTCACACTGCAACCTTCCCAGTATGGCATGGTTGCCGTAGTACTCCCCGTCTCATGCGGCTGTAATTTCTTTGTCGCTAAATCAGCCCCAATATTTGCTGCCAACACCGACAAGCAACTTCCCGAAATAGAGAGTCGCCGAACGCCGAGATTAGTAGGATATCGAAAACTGAGTGCGCAAAAGAGTGTGCAAATTACTGAACGAACTCCGAAAATTAGATTGTGAATGCGGTACTCTTGCCAGATCATTGGCTTTCCCACGACGCGTTCTCTGGGTATGTGTGGGAAAATGAGAGCCGAAACGCTCAACATACCATGAGGCACGAGAAATAACACAGGAAATGCACTTGGGCCCTTACCCACCCGTGTGCCAAGTCCTGCGGATGGGTCCCCAAGAAGCATTTGATAGAAACGAAAGATGAAGTTTAGGAGACAGAACATACCCAAGTACTTGTGAACACCAATGCGATCTTCTTTCGTGAAAAGCTTGGCTCTCCAGCGAGGAATCGAATATAGGCTGTAGGTCGGAGGCTGCAAAGAATCATCAATCGCGAAATCCTGGAGCATTTCGTAGGCAGCCATCGAATGATGGGCGGCTCTAAATGACTTCGTCGCGTCTTTCTCATTGAACTTAGCCAGAATGCGTTCTCCCCCAGGGTGAGACTTCGCCCACGCGGTCAAATTGTATCTTGACCCCTCTATAGTGAGTACACAGGGCGCACCAGCATCGGGCGTTGAGTTTGCGAATTGTTCAAACCGGTCGAGGCTGGGAGAAACCGAATTCGCCTTGACAGTTTGAAACAGAATGTGATGATCACGCTGATAAGGTTTCGAGCGGGAAGTTACGATTGACTCCGTTTTGAAGAATGTAGGCAGTGTGAAGCATGTCACGGTGGCAGCTGCTAAGCAAACCAATATAGAAAGAAGGTGACTCATGGCGCCTCGGTATCAGTGCAAATGCTTCGCAAAACGAATTGCTTGATTCACAATCAGTGAGAAAAAGATTTTACATCGCTTCGATTTACGATTTCTTGATCGGGTACACAACCGTGCAGGTTTGGTGACATCTTGTCACTGTCAGTCTCCGACACGACGCAGTTCGCGAATTCCATTCACAGTCACTATTTCAATCATGTTCTCTGTAGAAATATCATTTCGCATCATTCATATTCGATTTATGTCTCAACGACTTCTGTTTCAGGTGTCAAAACTATGCTGTTTGGGAGATTCATCAAATAACGAGTAATAGTAAAGCTCCCTATTCATCCTCGTCCGAAATTGAGCTCTTTATAAAGTAGCTTCACGATGTTTCCTTGTTTGCGGTTACAGTAAATGAAATCGAGCGTACTCTTCGGACAAAGTGCACCAGAAAACGCATGCCAACACATCGGTAGGCTTACAACAACGCACGCTGCATGTTCGCGTCAAAGTGCAGACGGAGGAGGTGACCATGATGGGATAGCTCCAACTGATCTCAGAAACTCTACCCTCTTGTCGGGACCAGTGGATCCTCGCATGTACGGTTCAGGTACTATGTTCAATTGCTCAGTTTGGTTCAGGATCGGCGTGAATATCTTCCAGCTCGCCAGGAGTTCATCATCCCGAACAAAATTTGCCTGCTTCCCTCGAAACACATCGAGTAGTAGACGAGTGTATGCGTCAGGCATCAGAGCCTGTCCATAGTCGACTTGCATGCGCGCACTTACAGGATTGTAGGAAAATCCAGGGGTTTTCACATTAGCCGTCAGAAAAATTGTCGGAACAGGTTGAAGCCGTAAAACGAGTGAGTTCGGCTGACCGTTTTTTACGCCTCGAAAATGAAGTCTTATCTCGCACAGTCGATCGTTTAACGCTTTCCCGGCTTCGAGGACGAAGGGCACATTCCTCCACGTCTCATTATGTACCCAGGTGCGAATGCAAGCGTAGGTTGGAGTGACTGTATCTCGATTTTCAATCGAGGAGTCGTCTTTATAGCCCTCGTACTGGCCAAAAAGACAGTCCTCTAGATTTATAACAGGTATCTTTCTCAAAATTTCCAGTTTTGCATTTCGAAGTTTAGTTGCACAAGATTTTTCCGGCATATCCATGGCGACTAAAGTCAACAGTTGCAATAAATGGTTCTGGAATATGTCTCGTATGATGCCGTAGCGGTCAAAGTAACCGCCGCGACCATCTGTTCCAAAAGATTCTTTACAAATAATATGTACCGATTTCACGGCATCCTTATTCCAAAGAGAGTTCAGCCAGCGATTTTGCTGCCTCAGAGTAAGTATGTTCTGAACCATTTCTTTTCCTAAAATGTAGAAGCGTCTTGTTAGATCTAGAAATTTCATTGAGATGAAAGATTGTCGCGACACCTACCAAGATAATGATCAATACGATACAGTTGTTGCTCCAACCATTCCTGGTTGTTCAATGTTCGTAGCAGCGTTTCGCAACTTTCTGTATCACTTCCAAATGGCTTCTCCAAGACAAGACGGACGAAACCATTTGTCGGTGTTAGGGTAAGCGTTTTTTTCAGAACTGCGGCAGACTGTGCAAACACGTTCGGCGGAGTTGCTAGGTAGACAACAAGGTTCCTTGAGGGTGATGCTTTCAGAATAGAGTCCATGCTTTCCCAGTCGCCATAACTCGAACCGGGTCGATAGTTGCAGATAGAAAGGAATTGATCGACTACGCATTCGTCAGCATCGTTGAGAAAAGGTTTCAGGTGATGACGGAAACCGTAATGAGTCATTTCGGTCCGCGCGAAGCCCCAAATGATTGTTACTGACGGCAAAAGACTCGCCTTGTACAAAGCCAAAAGTGCAGGGTAGGTCTTCCTCTTCGCGAGATCTCCCGAAGCTCCCACAACAAGGATCGTTACGCTTTCCTTCGCGTCGTTGACAACGGAGCAGAAGCAAAAAGTGAGACTGCAAATTATCATGAGGTAGCGAATAGCCGATTTATAGTCCGTGCATTTCTTTTTCTTATGGTCAAAGTTAGGCAGGTGCTACAGATATAGTCGACAACAAAGAGTATGGGGATCCGGACGGTGATGGCGACGGTTCATCGCAGTCGGGAGAACTCAGTGGAGAACACTCTTTAGAGTTGAAAGGAATGCGATTCATCCGCATACTACTGCTCCTAGTAAGAATTGGTTGGTGTCCGGAACGGCAATAATATTATTCGATTCCGTCGCTGACCAGTGCAATCACTTTTCCATTTACCTTGTGCCATTTCTCGCGTTGCACTTGATTCAGGAAATCGACTTGACTGGGGGGAATTTGCCCAGGAATTTGTGTCGGCACGACCCTAGAGGACCTGCAAAAGCCTCCGTCTTTCTGCATTGCGCAAAATCTCCTACAGTTGGGGGTGTGGACGTTTCGCAAAGATGTTCTTCGGTGTCTCGAAGAAGTTGCTATCAATATAATCGCGCTCACGTCTTTGTAATTTGCCCTCCTCACTTTTGTCAACTCACAGTCCCTTCAAACGTCGAAACATCTTATTTGTCAATGTCTTGTACGATATCTTATACGACACATATCTTATTTGTCAGTTAATAAGAATTGTGTTGTCTTGACAGTGGTGTCCGCGCGAACTTATCTATCCGCCGCAGTCCTCTGACTGCGTCGTGGCGCCCACCTTCACCAACAATGGTCAACACGACAACAAAGCACGTACTTGTACAAAAGGGTCAGAGAAGTGTTCATTCTTTCACAATGTTGAGTCGTTTCGGTGCTTCTCGATTCGCGTCGAAGCTTTCACCGGTCATTCGTTCACAGTCGCGGACATTCGCTGGGCAAAAGCCGTTTGTAAGTGTTTCAACGCGCTCGCTGCTAACGACGGAGAAGCTATCCCTCGGCCTTTCGCGAAGTTTCTTGGAGTGCTTGTTCCCGCTTTATTTGGGCATCGTATAGTTTTGTATTCCTTACGGCTCTATTTTCTTTGCTAGCACATTGACACTCCCGAAAACAACTTGGAAGTTCATTTTGATTTTACTCTGGAAAACTACGATCGTGTCAAGTACATCATGGCCAAGTATCCTAATAACTACAAGCAGGCTGCAATGATTCCCTTGTTGGATCTGGCACAGCGCCAACACGGTGGCTGGTTGCCCTTGACAGCTATGCACAAGGTTGCAGCGATTTGCGAAGTCGCCCCCGTCCGTGTGTATGAGGTGGCTTCGTTTTATACTATGTTTAACCGCAACCCAGTTGGCAAGTACTTTATCCAACTCTGTGGAACTACACCTTGTATGATCTGCGGAAGCGAAGATATCAAGCAGACAATTGAAAAACATCTTGGTATCAAAAATGGTGAAACGACCAAGGACGGTTTGTTTACTCTACTGGAAGTCGAATGTTTGGGCGCTTGTGCGAATGCTCCTATGGTGCAGTTGAACGACGACTACTATGAATGCTTGACACCGGATACGACGATTGCGTTGTTGGAATCCTGCAAGGCTGGAAACCCGCCGGCCATGGGCAAGTGGGGATCTCTTCCAATGAACGGACAAGTAAGCTGTGAAGGCCCTAAGGGCAAGACATCTCTGAAAGAAATTGTGGTTCCTGTGGTTGACAAGACGAGATTCGAAAAAGGTGAAGTCGATCCCGCAAAAATTAAAAAGCTTATGGCCTACTAATTGTAAGCAGACATAACTTGGTTCTTTAGAACGTGTTGAACTTGGAAACGAGTAGACACAGGAAATAGAGTACTTACTAGGTGATGCAATGAGCCGATTTAGCGTAATGGTCTGTCGTACAGGAGTGCCTACTTTCATCTTCGTTTTAACTACCTTGTCTCCCCCCCCCCCCC